>NW_022631250.1:188030-238854 GCF_010015895.1 Lontra canadensis
AAAATACTAGGAGAAAATGGTATTCATAGACTTCCAGGGGAAAAAAGATAGGAAAGGAAGAGGAAAGAAAAGAGAAATCCTGCTGGTTCCGTACTTCCAGCCCCGTGCTGGGATTTTTGTTTCAGGCAACAAAGATAATCTGTGAATCTGTGGGCATATATCTAAAGTCACTTAAACCTACACATTTTCTGATTGTCTCTGTCTGATTAAACAAGCCTCAGAGACATAATGAATAATTTATGATAAATCAATGTCCACATAGAATAAAAACACATTTTAAGAGGATTGTTTTATGTCTAATTCCCAAGTGAATGCTAAGCTTGTCCCCTTTTGTGAGCTCTTTTATTACCATTGTCTTAGTTTTTTAGATTTTCAATTTCAAAAATAATTAAAAATAAGAAGTAAATATTGAATAGCTCTTTTACAGGCTGCAAAATACGCTTCATATATTATCGCACTGAATCTTCACAACACTGTGGATAGGTTAGTTATCAGCATTATCACTGCTAGAGGTTCTAGTTCTGCAGATGAGTAAATGGAGATTTGGGATCTCATGTGACTCCACCAAATCTGCAAATCTGCCTTAAGTAGCAGTATTGGTCTCTACTCAAATATCTGGTAATCTGGCTCTGACCTTTTCTATTATATAAAGCCTCATGTTTAAGAGAAACTTCCCAGACTTTAGGACACACCCATGTGTGGCTGGAGGCTCTACAATGTTTGAAGGACAAGAAAGGCGCCACAGAAACCTTCTACCATGTGTTAGGTGGACAGAAAGGACCTTCACTATCTTGCTTCTATTCTCTTGATATGATATGGCTGGGTCCTCACTATTATTCCTTTAACTCACCCAGATACAGATATTCAGAAAGGCAGTAGGTCCTAAACATCTAGTGGTATCATAAAAATCTGTTTTATTGCCTCCTCCTCCTCCTATATATCAACAATTTCAGATGTATATTTGTGAAGTTAGCATTGCCTCCCTTCTTTCCCCCTCTATCTTTTTAGAAAGTACTACAGCAGAAGCACTCAGGTATCTATAAGCCTCCTCAGGTATAAGGCTGGTATTGTAGCCATAAATTTCTGATTGTTTTAGTCTTTCTAGTCTTTCTTTCTAGTGATATCTAGTCTTTCTTGCCTTTAAACTTCAAACCTCTTTTTGTGGAGTTAAAAGTACTACTTCTCCCTGGCCTTTTATTTTCAAGATTTTCAAGAGTTCATATAAATGTTAAACAGCAGCAGTGGCCCCAAAATTTCTTGCGCATCTACCTTGTACAAAACATGTGTGAGACATTTGATATAACACAAGGTTAGGCCACTTCAAGCCAGAGACAACCCTTTACCCCACCATATCTCTACTGCTTCCCCTTTATGCTACAGACTTGCTAGAAGAAAGAGATATGGTCTTCTGACCACCAATGGGATTGTGCAGAATATATCTAGTCCTCTTGAGTAGTTTTGGTCCAATCTGAATTTATTTGGTTTTTATTAAATGGTAATAGCAATCCCCACTTTATGGGATAGTTTAAGGAAAAGTGACACAAGATATGTTAACCAAATAGTGTCTGAAACACAGTCAACATCTGGGGAATGGTAGCTATTACAGTTGCATTTGTTATTTAGTAATAACCCTGAAAGAAGTTTGAGTGCTGAAGGTGGGAAGCAGGTTCGATGCTGATACTCCCATTGAGAGCTTGGACTTGGGGAATTTCAGGCATTTCTTCTTGCACACTGGCAGCTGCTAAAGACTTTGTGATCATAGGTAACTTGGGATCTTACTTTAAGCTGTCACTGGTTGTTTCTGATGAACTACTAGATCCAATATATAGGGACTTAATTGAATGACTTCTTTCGGAATCCTTAACAGATTCTTTGAAGTACAACATTTCAGAGACATTGAGGATTGTCTTAAGTGCTTAGCAACACGCATTAGCTCTTCAGATGCCCAACAGTTTCATATTTTACATCTTTCAAATCAAGATACCTGGAGACACAAATGGGAAAAATTATAGCAATGAAGAACTTAAAGATCTTCAACTCAATCTCCATATTCCACACTTGCTATTGAATACTTTCTAGATAGAATGGAAGATAGGAAAATATCTCCTTCTTGGACTTGGGAAGGACACAACACAATTAACTATAATACATGTTTTAGAGTAGAGCAGAGATGACTAGAATTTACATAGAGGGAAAAGTAGATATTAATTCTGAGAACAAGGATCTGGAAAGCAGCCAAAGAATGGGTGGCTTTGGAGCCTGGGTCTTGAAGGTTGGCCAGAAAGGGTCATAAGTGGAAAGGGGAAAAGTGTACTTGAGGCAGAAAGAACACATGAATAAAGACACACAAGTGGGAAATAGAGAAAACTACTAAAGAGAACTGCAGATTAAATAAATTCATATGATATTTGAGAGGTATGACCAAAGGTTGATTCATGGTAACATTTCCCAATTAGAGGGGTGCTATAGCCTTCATAAAGAGTAGGGATGTCTGAAAGTAGAAAATATCAGCTTCTCTTTGCCCTGTAGGGGATGCAAGTAATGATGTACCCACCCAGCTACTGCTGATTACTGCAGCTCAGGGAGCTCAGTTGGTCCAATAGTTACAACAACAGAGAAAGGAAGCTATATAATTGATTGACAGTTTCCTGGAAACCTAGGATTTCTCCCTTCATTATTTGTTCTCTCTTCACTATCATTTGGCAATTTATAGTATTTGAGTGTGGATGAAGGGAATGAGTTTGAGTTGTTTTACTGAAAAGAAAATGTAAAGATCCATAGATTCAAATGCATTTCCTTACAGCAACACAATAATTATGTGAACCCTTGCCCTGAAGATCTGATTTAAGCCAACTGGAGTCAGAGGTACTATCATTTTTGTAATACCACTATCATGTATATAGGATTTTCTCAATGTTTAGATGGCTTGCAGGGTCAATTTATCCATTTAGGCATAGTAGGTATATTGCTGATGACTCTCAAGGCTACAAAAAATTTTTAATTTCTTTTAAAATCAGGAGAGAACATAAACCTTTGGAATTAAAGAAAAAGTTCCATTTTTTTCAAATGAAAATTGAAAGAATGAAAATTTTAGGGCCTTTGAAAAAAACCTGTTACATTTTACCTAATGTAGGAAAACATTTGAAGTATTTGAAGTTACATCAAAAGCTGGGTGCCTAGCTGGCTCAGTCAGTTGGTAGAATTCGGGACTCTAGATCTCAAGGTTGTGGATTTGGGCTCCACATTGGGTGTAGAGTGTACTTAAAAAAACAAAATCTTAAAAAAATTTTTTTTGAAAAGTTATATCAAAAGAAATGTTTAAAATTAATATTATCAGGAGGAACAGATGGCAGAGGAGTAGACCTAAATTTTGTTGGGTCATAGGAATTCAGCTGAATAGTTATCAAACCATTCTGAACACCTACAAATTCAACAGGAGATCAAAGAGAAGAAGAGCAGCAATTCTAGGAGCAGAAAAGCAACCACTTTCTGGAAGGTTGGATGTGGGGAGAGGTAAATCTCAGGAGATATATGGGAAGAGAGACTGGGGGGGGGGGGGGGGGGGGTGGCTGCTCCCAGCAAGCAGTAGAGCCATGGAGCACAAAATGGGAAATTTTAGAAGTCTTCTCTACTGAGGGATGACACTCCAGAGGCTAAGCGGGGGATGGAGCCCTCTCAGGGACAGTGTGGTTTCAGGACCTCCAAGGTCACAGAAAGACCAGGGGTGTCTGAGTGCAGCAGAGCTCCCAGGTATCAGAGCAGGGAAGCTGGCTGCAGAGATGGAAACAAGGAATGTGCTCTCAACTCGGGGTTACCTTAAACAATGATTACCAGCACAGTCAGGCCAGTACACTTCCAGCAGGGACCTCACAAGTGGCAGATCAGTGGAAACTCACCTTTCTCCTCTGGGAGGAGCAGTGTGGAGTGCACTATAAGAATCTGCTGGGTTTGGAAACTCCAAAAGGGACTGTGCACCAGAGATGGAAACATTCGGTCACAGGCTGGGTGAGCTCAGAGGGCAGCTGGAGACTAGGGAGATGGGAGGGATTGACTGCTTTTTCTCTGAGGATGCACTGAGGAGTGGGGCCCCTAGCTCTTGGCTCCTATGGGGCCAGAGTTTGGAAGGCTGCCACTTTCATTCTCCTCCTCCAAAGCATGGAAAGCAGGTCAGGGAACAAAAGCTCCCTAGAACAAACCCGAGCAGATTACTGAGCCTGGCCCCTGGCAAGGGCGGTGCAATTCCAACTTGGGCAAAGACATTTGAGAATCACTGCAATAGGCCTGTCACCCAGAAGATCAGCAAGAATATTCAGCCAAGACCAAGTTCACTGATCAATGAGAACTGCAAAACTTCAGAGTTACAGAATACAACACATAGAATTCATGGCTTTTTCCCCATGATTCTGTAATCTTTCAAAGTTAAATTAAAAATTTTTTTTTCTTATTCTATTTTTAGTTTTTCCTCTTTCCTATTTTAGCCTTTTTAAACAATTTTATCTTATCAATAGTTTTTAAAAATCTTTTCAGATTTTCATTGTTATAGTCATATCCTATCCCTTCATTGTATTTAAACTTATTTTTTGTATACATATAAGTTTTTATTTCTTTAAAATTTTGGGATACAGTTTCTTCTAACAGATCAAAATATACCCTAAATCTGGCACATGGCTTTGTTCTAATCTCCAGCCTGATCACATTATCTCCTTTTTTTCCTTTTTTCTTTTTTCGACCAACTTCTTATCAATTACTTTTTTAGAATCTTTTAAAATTTTCATCTTTACAGTCTTATTCCATCCCTTTATCATTTTTACCCTTATTTTTGTATATATATATATATTTTTTTCTTTCTTTCTTTAAAATTTGGGGAGGCAGTTTCTTCTAACAGATCAAAATACACCCAAAATCAAGTGTGTTGCTCTGTTCTAATCATATATACATATACATATATGATTAGATATATGATATCTAATTATTTATTTATTTATTTATTTATCCTTTCTTCTTCCCCCAGTTTTGGGACTCTTCTGATTTGGTTAGTGTATATTTTCCTGGGGTCATTGCTACCCTTTTAGTATTTCATTCTCTCATTCATCTATTTGTATCTGGATAAAATGACAAGGCAGAAAAACTCACCTCAAAAATAAAGAATAAATAAAAATAAAAAGAACAAGAGGCAGTACCAATGGCTAGGGACCAAATCAATATGGACATTAGTAAGATGTCAGAGCCAGAGTTCAGAATGACGATTATCAAGATGCTAGCTGTGCTTGTAAAAAGTCTGGAAGACACTAAAGAATTCCTTTCTGGAGAAATAAAAACCCTTTCTGGAGAAATGAAAGAACTAAATCTAACCAAGTTGAAATAAAAAAAAAAGCTATTAATGAGGTGCAATAAAAAATGGAGTCTCTTACTGCTTGGATAAATGAGGTAGAAGAGAGAATTAGTGATAGAGAAGACCAAGTTATGGAGAATAAAGAAGCTGAGAAAAAAAGAGATAAACACCTACTGGAACATGAGGGGAGAATTCTAGAGATAAGTGATACCATAGGATGAAACAATATTAGAATAACTGGGATCCCAGAAGAAGAAGAAAGAGAGAGAGAGGGGAAGAAGATATGTTGGAGCAAATTATAGCACAGAATTTCCCTAATTTGGTGAAGGGAACAAGTATCAAAATCCAGGAGGCACAGAGAATTCCCCTAAAAATCAATAAAAATAGGTCGATACCCTGTCAACTAATAGTAAAACTCACAAGTCTCAGTGACAAAGAGAAACTCAGCTCAGGACAAGAGGTCTGTAACATACAATGATTAGAAATATTAAACTGGCAGCAGACCTATCCACAGAGATCTGGCAGGCCAGAAAGGACTGGCATGATATATTCAGAGCACTAAATGAGAAAAATATGCAGCCAAGAATACTATATCCAGCTAGGATGTCACAGAAAATAGAAGGAGAGATAAAAAGCGTACAGGACAAACAGAAAATAAAAGAATTTGCAAATACCAAATCAGCCCTACAGGAAATACTGAAAGGGTCCTCTAAGCAAAGAGAGAGCCTAAAAGTAACAGACCAGAAAGGAACAGAGACAATAGACCGTAGCATTTGCCTTACAGGCAATACAACAGCCTGTATAACTATTGAAAGATAAGAATTTATCTTTCAATAGTTACCCTGAATGGAAATGGGCTAAATGCCCCAATCAAAAGACACAGGGTATAAGAATGGATAAAAAATAAGACCCACCAATATGCTGTCTGCAAGAAACTCATTTGAGACCCAAAGACACCTCCAGATTTAAAGTGAGGGGGTGGAAAAGAATTTACCATGATAATGGACATCAAAAGGAAGCTGGGGTGGCAAGCCATATATCAGATAAATTAGATTTTAAAACAAAGACTATAATAAGAGATGAGGAAGGGCACTATATCATACTTAAAATGTCTGTCCAGCAAGAAGATCTAACAATTTTGAATATCTATGCCCCTAATATGGGAGCAGCCAATTATATAAGCCAATTAATAACAAAATCAAAGAAACACATCAACAATAATATAATAATAGTAAGGGACTTTAACACCCCCCTCACTGAAATGAGAGATCATCCAAGCAAAAGGTCAACAAGGAAATAAAGGCTTTAAGTGACACACTGGACTAGATGGACATGACATATATATCAGAACATTCCATCCCAAAGCAACAGAATACACATTCTTCTCAAGTATTATATTTATTAAATATAATAATAAATTTTATTTAATTTTATGAGAAAATGCCAACTTGTTTTGCATAGTGGTTGTACCATTTTGAAGATTTGATTGATTGATTTACTGATTTACTTATTTATTTACTTTAGATATATATAGAGAGAACAGGGGAGGGACAGAGAAGGAGGGAGATGGATAAGCAGACTCTGTGCTGAGCGGGGAGCCCAAGGTGGGGCTAGATTTCTTGACCCTGAGATCTTAACCTGAGCCAAAATCAGGTTGAGTTGGATGCTCAACAGACTGAGCCACACAGGGGCCCCGTGATTGTACCATTTTGTGTTACCAAAAACAATGTATGAAATTTCCAGGTGCTCCTCATCCTTGATAGCATTTGATATTATTAGTGTTATTTTAACCATTCCAATAGTTATGTATGATATCATTCTGGTTTTAATTTCAATTTCTCTAATGGCTAATGATGCTGAATATATTTCATATTTTCATTTATTTGTTGTCCATATACCCCCTGTGCTATCTGTTTAGTCTTGAATCTTTTTTTTATTGTGTTGCTTGTTTTCTTACTGTTGAGGCTTGAGAGTTCTTAATATATTCTAGATACATGTCCTTTTTTTAGGTATGTTGAACTGCAAATAGTTTATCCTTGTCTGGAACTTGTCTTTCCATTCTTATACAATGTTTTTGATAGAACATGACTTTTTAATTTTTTTTTCTTGCATTTATGATACTGAGAGGTATTGGTCTACAGAATTCTTTTTTTGAAGTGTATTGTCCAATTTAGGTGTCAGGATAATTCTGGACTAAAAAAAGATGATTTGCAAAGTTTTTCTGAGTCTTCTATTTTCTGAAAGATATTATTTAGAATTGGCTTTAATTCCTCTAAAATGTTTAATAGGATCACCCAGTAAGATAATATAGGAGTGCAGATTTCCTTTTTAGATATTTAAATTCTTTAATTGTTTAATTGTTTAATTTAAATTTAAAATTAAAATTTTTAATTGTTTAATTTAAATTCTTTAATTGTTAAGAACTTTCACCTACTTCATTTTCAGAGAGTTATGCTCCTTTATGGTTTTTGAGGAATTTGTCCAGTTCATCTAAGTTGATGAACTATGTGTGTAGAGCTGTTTGTAGTATTCCATTATTATTATTTTATTTTATTTTATTTTAAAGATTTTATTTATTTATTTGACAGACAGATATCACAAGTAGGCAGAGAGGCAGGCAGAGAGAGAGGGGAGGAGGCAGGCTCCCTGCGGAGCAGAGAGCCTGATGCAGGGCTCGATCCCGGGACTCTGGGATCATGACCTGAGCTGAAAGCAGAGGCTTTAACCCACTGAGCCACCCAGGCGCCCCAACCTTATTATTCTTTTAAAGCCATTAGTGACATCTGCTATATCATTCGTGTTACTGATAATTTGTGTTTCTCTTTTTTAAACTTGATTGTATTGCTAGAATTTATCAGCTTTATTATTTTTTTAAAAAACAAGATTTTAGTTTCGTTGATTTGCCCTAATATTTTATTGTTGTTTTTAATTTTATTGATTTCTGCTGCTAATATTATTGTTTCTTTCCTTGTACTTGATTTGGATTTAATTTACTTTTTTGTGTCTAGTTTCTTAAGATAGAAACTTACATTATTGATTCGAGATCCTTATTCTTTTGTAATACAAGTACTTAATGCTATTTTAAAAATATCTTCTAAGCATTGATATAGGTGCATTCTAAAAATATTTTGTGCATTGTATTTTTATTTATTATATTTGTATCTATTAAGTTCAAAGTATTTTTTAAATTTCATTTGACAGTTCTTCTTTGACTTACAGATTGTTCAAAAGTATTGTTTTACCACCAGTTTGGAGACTTTTCTGTTATCTCTCTGTTACTGATTTCCAGTTCAGTTCCATTATGATCAGAAAATACACTTTTTATTATTTCAATTCTTTGAAATGTATTAATGTTTGTTTTGTGACACATAACACGATCTATTTTGGTGAATATTCCATGTGCATTTAAAAAGAATGGCCACTCTGCTATTATTTGTTAATTTATAAACACAATGACACCTTACAGTATAAATGTCAATTATATCTAGGTGGTTGATAATATTATTCAATTCTTCTATATCCTTGCTGATTTTCTGTTGACTAGTTCTATCCATTACAACAAGTGTTGAAGTCTGCAACTCTAATTGTGGATTTTCCATTTCTCTTTTTAGTTCTGTCCATTTTATTTTATATATTTTGGATTTATATTAGTTTTCTAGTGTAGTACTGCAGACTTAGGGCTCAGACAACACAAAAGTATTTTCTCATAGTTCTCTAGGCTAAAATCCCAAGATCAGGGTGTTGGCAGAATTTTTCTTTTTGAGGCCTCTCTCCTGGGCTTAGGAATGCCTCAATCTCCTCTTGTAATGGCTCTGGTCATACTAGATTAGGGTCCATCCCAATGACCTCATTTAACATTAATTATCTCTTTAAAGGCCCTGTCTCTAAATACAGTCACATTCTGAGGTACTGCGGGTTAGGACTTGAACATAGGAATTTTGGGGGTTCACAAAAACATTATAACAATGTCTGGCTACCCCAAATCCATGGACTTCTCGTGTGCAAAATGTATTCAATAGCCCCAAAAGTCTTAACACATTCCAGCATTCATTCTAAATCCAAAATCTCATTTAAATATCATTTAAATCAAGAATGGGTGAGATTTCAGTTTTGATTCATCATAAGGCAAAATTCCTCTTTGGGCCCACTAGGGTGGCAGCCTTTCCTTCCAGCTCTTGAGTATATACACATTGTGAGTTGCTATGTTTTCTTGGTGAATTGACCCTTTATTATTATAAAAGTCCACTAGTGCTCAGAGTTCTCTAACCCCTATGAATGATAGTTACTATTTATTTACTAGGTTCTCTTATTTACTAATTCTATGGAGGTAAATTCAAGCCATACTAGACCAGTTTTTCTCAAAGAGCTGGGCTGGATTAAGATCTTTTTAGAAGCCCTGAGCATTGGAAAGATTATGGCATCCTTAATATTTATTTCATATTTATTACATAATAAAACTATGTAATAAAGTAATATTAGACATTAAAGTAGAAAGTACAGGCAAGTTAAAATTAAAGCTAGCTTCTTTTTAGAAATGAACACACTCATTGAAGCTAAACTTTCTCATTTGCCAGTGCCTTAAGTAAATTCTTTGTCTTCCATTAGGTAATTAACCACTGCCAATGAGTGTTCCATAGAATGTAGCCCAAACTATCCTTGATCCAATTAATTTGGGAAATGCCAAATATAATACCTCTCTGAAAGATATTAGGCTACTAAATGTTTTCAGAGGTCCAAAATTAATAAAAATAATTTAAAATTATTTAACTCTATGTATTATAATTAATTTGACCACAGAACTATTTTTCACATAATGCCAGACAATGTCCCATAAAATACATTTTCCTCTTAGCACACTTTGGAAAATACAACAAAAGTACTGCATCGTTTTCTGAGCAGTTATTATGTGTTGGGGACTATTCTAAAATACTTACACACTTTACATTATTTGTAACATGTCAGATTTGGGGCATCAGTAGATACTCTAAGGTAAATATTATTATCTTTTTTTTGGTAGAAGAGGAAACTGAGACAGTGAGGTCACATAGTTTTCAGCAGTGGAGTTAGAACTCATTTATTCTTTTGTGGAGTTAGAATTCATTTATTTCTTTTCATAATTTACCCAGTATGGAGCAGCAGCCCTTTATTTTTTTCTTTCCTAAGAACTGGTTCCTTTCTCTTCTCATCAACTTTGATTCTAACTTCAGAGCCCCAACTATTATCTGTGTAAACTATTCCAGTAGACTTTTGTCCTCTGATTCATCAAGTCCTCATTCCTTAATTCCCATGTGGCTCCAACTTTAAATTTATTCTGTTTTTCAAATAAGACTGATACTAGAGAAAAACATGGGATTGTACATCTCACCTCTGGCCTTCCACAGTGCTCTTTCAGTCTCATTAAAACCAGGTGGGCCCTGAAGGACTAAGGACAGCTGCTATTGTGTTAGATGGAAAGAGGAAGGAAAAGAAAAATAAACAGATGAAGTAGATGTCAGGGGAGAGATATGTCAGGGGGCAGTCACTGATGAGTTGGATATACTATATCTTCAGTTCTCACTCTCCAAATTGGGGCAGAAAAGAATTTGATAGCATCAGAAAGGCACACTGTTAACCCAGATACCCTGTGCATCTCAAAATATTCAAAGGACTCCCAGCAAGTCTTTTTCAAGGAGTGACATATAACAGGGTTTGTTAACAACCTTATAATAGGACTTTCATCATCAAAAGTATACAATTAAATAATGATTTGTAAACTACTATGTCTATAATGTATGTGTTTATTTGTATCAATACATCAATAAAAATGTTATTTGGCACCATTTCCTTGGCAAATCCTACAAATGATAAATATAATTTCTATAATCACGACATAATTAAAACCACTGAATGGTGTTCAGCTCTGCTGTAATCAAATGATCCACTAATTCATTTATCACAAAATGCATTGAGTATCTTCTAAGTTACAGCTTCTCAAAGCTTAGTCAGCTACTAAAGGTTTCAAATGCTTGAATATATAATTTGGAAGATGTTAAGGTCATACCAGAATTTTAGCTACTTTTATGCCTCATGCTCACATCATGTAGGCTTTCTATCATGGTGACTCTTCAGATAGCTGGCAAAAGTGTGGGAAAGTTAAAGAAGTGAGCGGGGGGAATACTAAAGATAAACTCAGCAAACCAACCAATAAGCCATATTAATGAGGTATGAAAAGATGGGAACTGAACATGCTGCCTAATTTAGATTACTGCAGGCTGAGGTTCCTGAGAGGTCCCCCTCCTCCTGCCATGGGCCCTATAATGTACAGAATGCAGTCTTGCTTGATTCTTCTTTAACTTGTTAATAAACTTGATTGAGCAAACTCATCTGTTTACCCTCTGACAAGCTTCCTTGGCTGTGTCTGAGTTAGGAATGCATGAGCCTAGGAGCCTCTAGTCTTGCTGTGGGGGTAGTATTGTGAAGGGGAAGATCAATGCCATAAGAGTAAATGAAATACCCACAAACCTTGGCCAGCAGATTGATAATCACTTTTAACTGGTAATTATTTTGAAAGGAAGTAGGTTTTATATTTGAGGGCACCTCTAAAACAGGGCAACATAGGTAGGTGAACACGTTATACAAGATTATCAGGGTGCTGGTTTGTGTAAATGCAAGGCTAGGGGAAGAGGGCACAGTTGGATTTTCATGGTACTGAAATAAAAATCACATCTTTAAACAAAATCAATGATTTTAGTTTAATTTAATTTATTTGATAGGGAGAGAACAGGGTTGGGGAGAGGGGCAGAGGGTAAGGGAGAGAAAGAATCTCAAGCAGACTCCCGCTGAATGGGGAGCCCATCCCAAATCAAGAGTTGGATGCTAAACTGACTGAGCTACCCAGGTATCCCCAAAATCAATGATTTTAGAGATGTATAGCTAGACTAAGATATTTTTTAACAGCTTATTAATTATAATTAGCATAAAATAAACTATAAATATTTAGAGGATATACTATAAGTTTTGGCCTGTTTGCTGCTGTGAAGCCATCACCACAATCATGATAGTGAACTCTGCAAAGTTTCCTCATGCCCCTTTGTAATCTTTTGTGTGATCCCACTCCTTCTTGTCCCACTCACCCCCATTCCCAGGTAGTCACTGATCTGCTTTCTTCCACTCTAGATGAGTTTGCATTTTCTAGATTTTGTATCAATTGAACCTTACATGTAATTTTTTGGTCTTGCTTCTAATTATTTAATTATTATTTTGAGACTCATCCATGTTGTAGTTCAACAGTTCATTTTTTCTTATTGACAAGTTGTGTTCCACTGAATGGATATAACAGTTTATTTTTCCATTCACCTATTAATGGACAGTTGTGTTTATATTGGTTTTCCATTGCTGTGTAACAAACAGCCCCCAAACTTAGAAACTTAAGAGAGTAAAACATTTATCATCACAGTTCTTGTGGGTTAGGAATATGAGTACGGCTTGGCTAGGTATCTCTGACTCAGGGTCTCTCAACAGGGTAAAATCAAGGTGTCAGCCAGGGCTAGAGTAATCTCAAGACTCAACCCAAGGGGGCACCTGGGGGGCTCAGTGGGTTAAGTGGATGCCTTCAGGTCATGGTCCTGGAATTGAGCCCCATATTGGCTCCCTACTCAGTGGGGAATCTGCTTCTCCTTCTGCTCATCTCCCAAACTCATGCTCACTCTCTCTGTCTCAAAAACAGATAAATAAAATCTTAAAAAAAAAAAAAAACAACAAACCTCAATTGGAAGAAGATCTACTTCCAATCTCATGCACATGGCAGGCCATGCTGGCAGGCCTCAGTTTCCCTGGAGAGATAGACCAAGCTAGGCTGTGGTGGCTGCCAAATTCTAAAAACTCAGTGGCTCAACATAATAAAGTTCATTTTTGGCTCCCACCACAGTCAGATGCAGGTCTGACAGCATTTATGTATCTACTATAGCTATACTATCTGGAACACATGGCCTCCCTAATCACAGTGGGAGAGAAGAAAGGGCTGCATGGTCATGCATGATGTTTTCTCAGGGCCAAGCCTACAAGTGCCTCACACTGCCTCCATTGTGATGTCCACACGACGTCCCATTGTCAGAACCCAGTCCCATTACCCCAACGTCACTGTGAGGGGAACTAAGCAAATACATATTGTTGAATACTACACAGCACAAGCCTTTACTCCGGGATAAGCTTCTAAACCTCATTATGGCCACAACTTTGCCTTCCTTTTTCATGGTTGAATCTGTAGTTCATATTCAGTTACAGGCACATAACAGGTACTCAACATATAGTTGTGTTATACTTTCATTTATATCATTTCAAAACTTGTATGAGGTAATTCTTATTATTCTCATTGCACATGAGTAACCTGAGAAGTTACATAACAGACCTAAACTCACACATTAGTTAGTCACTGAAGTAAGCCCTGATTTTGTACTTGAGTTCCATGTGATACTACTGGTTTTTCTTAGATGCTTTGGGGCTCTTGATCAGCCCTGTATTACGTGGGTTCTAACATGATTTTACCTAGCCAGGGGGCACTGATGGCAACAAAACCCATTCTACGTACCACAAACTCTGCTCATTTGCTGGGAATGCCCCAAGCCTTCCATTTAGCCTTTGTAGCAGAAGACAATTTGAGCCTGGAGTCTGCCCCCACTTTCCATGGTCTTTTGTTCTCCTAGTTGCTGAGGTGCTGAGGTGATGCCCAGCTTCAGTCCTAGCTCTGCTGCCTCTGTATCACCCCAGTTAGAAATGTGTGCTCCCACATGAAATTTCTTGAAGATACATCCTCCAGCTCCTGGGCAAGCAGCCTCCCTAGAGGCTAAGCCACTGGGCTTTCCAAAGTCACAAACTTTCTTCTCCTAGAAGATTAAACTACTCCATCATTCTTTGGGCTGTCACCAGTTTTCATTCCTTTTGTTTCCATACCAGTGCCCCTTTCCATGAAGAGGTGAAGGTCAGGCCTCATTCATTATTCCCCCAAAGGCACCCAGTATGAAACACCTCCTTTAAGTTCCATTCCTTCAGATAATGATCCCAAAAGTCACACCTTCCTCCATCCCACTGTTAACACACACACACACACACACACACACACACACACACACACACACCTTCATTTGTCCTTGGAGCTAAGTCATATGTTTCACTTTTAAGCTCATGCTACAGTAATATTTTTATGCTGATCCCACCTGTATCAAGATAGATTTCTGAAGATCTGGAACGGCACTGCCGACAACCATCCTCAGACTCTCCTGTGCTCTCTCCCCTCCTTTTTCTCCTTTTCTCACTTCCTTCACCCACCACGACTTCTCTCTTCTGATCCAGTAATATTTTATTGCCAGGCTCCATTAATGATGGTCATGCCTATTTAGCATTTATAAAACTTTCTATTTGATATCGCTTTGCAGTTATCATTCTCTTAATTCTCAAAAACTGGGTCAGTGAATTTTCCATGTTATCATGTAACGTGCAAAGAGGAATGGTGGTTTAATCTAGGTTCACCCAGAAGGTCAGGCACATCTATAAGATGGGAAATTCTGACAGCCTACCTTTTGCTTACTTGAGGCTGACCTAATATATTGCAGAAATTGCCTCCCTCTCTTCACTGGGCTATTTGTAATCACTCAACAAGATGGTATCATTGTAATAGCAGCAATAGCACACAGGAACACAGCACTGAGATAATTACAAGCAAACGGAAACCTGAAGGATGGGTGGTAAATGCAGTAAGATTTCATCACCAGGAGCCAACTTCCTCAGAATCCTCTGAGAAAAGGGTTAATGTGAACGCCTTCCCAGTCAAGGACAAGTTAGGATGGCAGCCAAAGAAATAAATATCTACCTGTAGTCCCTCACCGCCCAAGTGAGCGCTACTTTATCAAAAGCTGGATGTGTGGTTCATGTTTCATTACCTGGGTCAGGAAGGGTATAAATTTGGATGCCATATATTACAATTTTCTCCTGTCTTGAACTGTTAACAGCATACCTCTGGCTTGAGTTGCAGCCTTGAAAAGCTACGAGCTCTTTTCTACTTCGTTGAAGCATTGGAAGTGTGCTGACCCCAGAGCTGGAGCAAATGCAATTATGGAAATAGCCATGCTTTGTTATACCATTCTGCAGAGACCCTCCTAAGTTTATATTGAAGGAAGAATTTTGCATACACTACCCTGCTCACCATAATTCAATCTATGTTCTGAGACTCTTCCTTAGAGTTGATGAATTGCCCTATAATTGAAATCGCCTTGGGTTTTCACTTTGTTCACTATAAATTGTATAATTCAGGCATTTTAAATTTGCTGACAGATTCACCATCAAACAAAATGGCCCACTCTTTAAAGCTAAGGCTGCATTATAGGACCAGGAATTCTAAAGCATTTGTGTGTTTAAGATGTCAGCCAATTTGAGAAGTAACCATTTTTGACTTATTAATACATTTATCCTAATGTAGTGCCTTCTATCTTTTCCCAAAAGCTATATGATATGGGCTGAATAGTTTCTCCCCCAAGTTCATATGTTGAAGCCCTAATCATACCCCTCCCAACCCCATGTCTCAGAATGTGACTGTGTTTGGAGATAGGGCCTCTGAAGAGGTGATTAAGTTAAAATAAGGCTGTTATTAAGGACCCTGATCCAATCTGACTGGTGGTCTTATAAGAAGAGGAAATTTGGATACACAAGGAGACACCAAGAATATTCACGCATAGAGAAAAAATCCGATGAGGATATAACAAGAAAATAGCCATCTGCTAGCCAAATAGAGAGGCCTGAGAAGAAGGCCTCTGAACATCTTGATCTTTAGCCTCCAAAAATTGAGAAAATAAATTTTTCTTACGTAAGCCACCTGGACTGCATTTTTATTATGGTAGCTTTAGCAAACTAACATACTACCCAAAGACCAAAGTCAGATTAAAACTCAGCTAGATTAATATCCAAAATTTGGGGCAGCTGGATGGCTCAGTCAGTTGTTAAGCATCTACCTTCAGCTCAGGTCATGATCTCAGGGTCCTGGGATGGAGCTCCATGTCAGACTCCCTGCTTAGTGGGGAGTCTGCTTATTCCTCTCCCTCTGCCCCTCCTCCTCCTTGTGTGCTTTCTCTCTCCCTCCCTCTCCCACTCTATCTCAAATAAATAAATAAAATCTTTAAAATATTTCTAAAGTTTTGTTACAGAAATGATCTGTGCATCTAGATGTAGTTTAAGCTAGACTTTGCCTGCTGAGTGGGATGCAATCCCATCCACTACACATCAAGAAATCATTTAAAACTGACTTTTCCCATAAGGAATTAGTTATTCCATGAACTGATATTATTATGTATACTTTTTATTCACTCATTCAGCAAACTTTTAAGTCAGAACTTACTGTGAACCTTGCATAATGCTAGGCACTAAAAAGGATTCAAATATGCAATAAAATGTATGACACATTTAAATGATTGTAATGAAAAGAAATATAAAAGGACTCTGAAAGTAACAGAAAGCAAGTGAAGCAGAAGTTAGGAATGGTGACAAAGAATTTCTGGCAAGGTCACTTTGGGATGTGATATTTGCAATAGCAGAAGTAAGTTGGAAAGATAATACACATTAGTAGACCAAACAGCAAAAAGATCATTTTGGTAGGAATGTAAGATTCACAGACTATGAGTTACCAAAGATAATACTGGAAGGGTGTTTCACTGGGAATAGATTACAGAAGGTCTTGAGTTCTAGATTTAAATGTGTAAATTAACTCACTAGATTATACCCATACTCTTGACAAATTGGGCGCTAATAAGATTTATGATCATGAAACAGTAAGATAGCTAAGAGTTCTGTCTTCAAAGTAGACAGACCTGTTTCTATTCTTAGACCCTCTAACCATAACCTCGCTTTAAAGCTATGGTTAGTATTAGTTAACCTCTTTAGGTCTCAATTTCCTCTTTTGTAAGAAATGTAGATAATAATACTAGCCTACCTCATGGAGTAATTGTTAGAAATTTATATATTTAGCTTTTACTTCATTGTTGGCCAGGAGTAAGTGCTCAATTCAATTTTTATGATGATGAGAAGGGTGATTTAAATGCTTCTTTCAGGAAGACTAATCTTGAAGTGACATTATTAAGGAATAAGAGGCCTTTTTGCTTAGAAAAATCTCTAACTCATTTTAGATATTTTTCTCCTAATTTTTGTTTTTCTTAAGATTAAATTTTTCCTTTGAAAATAAAAAAAGAGAGATAAGAAACCTAATGACTTTGTTCACCAAATACACTAGAATAGTGTAAAAATGAAAAATACTGTCTATACAATGCTAAACATTCAAATGAAAACTTTTTTTTTGGTGGCGGGAGGTCAGGAATAGGTTATGTATAAAATCTCAGCACCAAACAAGGAGATATTTAAGATATAGGCAATCTAAATCCCATTTTCAAAATTTTGTTTTTATTTTCTTTAAGTTTTTTAAAATTAAATTAGTTTTAATTCGGGATGTTGTTTCTTGGGTGCACAGCCAGGGTGTTGAGCGAAGAGACTGTGTCATAGGCAGAAAGATTAGCATTTATGTAATTTTAAAAAAGCCATTGTTCCCAGAGTCAAACAAAATTCGAGGTTGGGGTCCATGTCACCCTTCAATGGAACATTAGACCACTTCTTGAGTGGTCTAATTATCCATTATTCTCTTTCTCTCTTTTTTGCCTCTTTATTTGGCAGATTCTGGTGATGGGGTCATGCATCTCCCTTATCACAAGTCCAGTGGCCAAGTGGAGCCTGAGAGGTCACCGTGCCCAAGCTTTCAGTGCCTTCTCTCCTGGGAGAAATTCTGGAATGAGCACATCCTCTCATGACTGAAGCTGTTACTTATTAAAGCAGAGATGAATTGATGGATTCAGCAGCAGTGGACCAAAGTTGAGCTCTGCCCCAGGATGCTGAAGACCCTGTCAGATGTGTGTAGCCAGGAGACAGCTGTAAGGCAACCCTTGACCCGAGAGCACTGCCATGGTAATTAGTGTTGCAAATGAGTCAAGCTCACCATGGCATATGTTCAAATCTAAAATAGCTCCCTCCTCCATCACTACCCTTGTGTTATGATGATTATGACTGCTGTCAGAGTGTGCTAAATGCTTTCTTAAAGGGTTAACAAAGCAATAACAAAGGAGCTAGCAACTGTCTCCCCAACCCCCCACTTCCCCACCCCAGATGATTTCCCAAACCCATTTAAAATAGAGATGGATTCAAGTGAGTCTTCTATACCGCAGCCTGATCTTTGGCTGTATAAGATTACTTTTCAACAATATAAGATGCATAAGTGCCTTTTCATCGTATGAAGAAAGCATGCCCACTGGCAAATGAATCATATTATAAAAATTGATTGTATCCCAAAAGGGAAAAATGTTATTGAAGATCCAATGGCCTGGGATGATACACCATTGATCATTGTAAGAAATACTTCCAGAAACTGTTTTTAATCTTTCCGCCAGAGCATTAGCAATTATTCTTTAGCCCATGGTGAGTAATGACTTGAGTTTCCCAGCTTCTCAATCGATAAAACATTTACCCTACCGCTACAAATGTGCTCTTCGCTTAGACAAGCAGAATTTTTCTTCCAATTACTCTTTTTTTAGTGTGACCTCATAAAATATTTTAAAACATATTTCAAGGCGTTCCTTTTTTTATTATTTTAAGAGAAAGGAACAATACTCTGCCATGTGCTTATTTTTTTTCCTTTCTTTTCTTTCTTTTGAGAAATAAGTCATGAAGATTTCACAGTTATTTGGATAGCTATGACTGCTTTTTTATCAACTCTTTCAAACTTAAGACATGGCTTGAGTCCAGCCAACTGCTACATTTTGGGGTTGGCCAATAATAAAACACTCCCCTGCCCACTTGGATGGAACAAAGGTGATTGTCTGAAACCCTTTGAAAACCAACAACAGCAAAACGGCCCTCCCAAGGAGGCTGAGCTCCTCCTTCACTTTCTCTGCATGGTTCATAAAACCATAGCAATGGCTAATGGAGAGCAGCCATAAAACACACTGTTATCAGGATAACAAATAGCTGAGCAGAAAATTAGAGATAAAGACAAATGTCCAGAAATGTCCTTTGATGATTGAAAAGTTAAGGTTCCAGCAAGTTTTCCTTTCCAAAGAATTCAATGCCGTGTTTCCATTTGAAATTACAACCTCAACTCAAGCAAAAGTACCCCCTACTATTTTTTATCACAGTTGCTTTCTGTATAGAATGAAGTCTACTTGGGCATATTCTATTAAACTAAGGCTCTCACACAAAGGAATTTGCAACTCCTAAAAGAAGACTGATTCTTGCTGCATTTTTGCATGAAGGCTAGGTTTGTAATCACAGACATTTTTTTCATTAGGTTTGGAACATCAAATCCAGCACCAACAAGGTACATTCTTAGTTCTTCCTCTGACTAAAGGTGGCTTTGAGCACTGCGTGCCTGAACTGAGTAAACAAGGTAGAAAACAGTAGATTTTCATCTGTTTTCTTAGGGTTAAGATACTTCTGTTAAGTGGGTGAGAATTCAGAGCCTCACTGGCTTAATGAGCCCAGTTGTGAAAGACCCTAAATGCTTTTGACTCTGAAGTGGAAAAGGAATTACTGGAATATACACCTTTTTGGTATTAACCTGTGGAATATGAGGCTTTTAAGCTGCTACTGCTCTCATCAGATTTTGCTCAGAATGAAGAAGTTCTATTTTATAAATCAGGCGCTGCTGGATGGAGTAAACAATTATAATGTGCATTCCCTAATCACCATCATCAGGTCTGGCAAATTGATCAAATCAAGCTAATGATGACAACTTCTGGGTTAAAGAGTCAGGAATAATTTTTCTGAAAAATACCCAGAATAAATGTCTATTTCATAAGTTTCCCAACATGCAGTTGATCAAACCTGGTATCACTGGGTTTGATTATTTTATAGTGACTTTTGGTTTATTTTATTCATTGATTTAATCTGCAAACATAATGTCTATAAGGTGCTAGGTATTTTACTATCCCTGCCCACTTGGAACTCATTGCCAAGTAGGAAAGAGAACTTATAAAAACATGCTCTTGATGACATATAACATGATAATCCTATAACTGATGCACTAGAAAATAGAACAGACAATACTGTCTGGAGAGACCCCATGGAGAATATGGTGTATACTTGGTGTTGAAGGACAAGTAGGATTTTGCTCAATGTATGGAAATGGAGCCAATAGCTAATGGTCAATAAATACAGAAGCACACTCTTTTTGAGAGATGAAAGAGCTGCCTGTTATTAGTCCATTGTCCTCCCTTAGTAGCATGCTGAATGTAGCCTAGACTGCTGAGTGTCAAGCAAGGCCATTGGCCTGGGCCTTATATTCAAAATGTCAAATTTCAGTTTTTGACTTAACAGCTAAATAATGTTACATTTAACAATAGGACTAAAGCATTTTCATAACACTGATAGATTTTTTTTTATTGTACTTGGAGCCACAGAAATAGAAGTGATCTTATGCTTTCTTTGATCCATGTTTTCAGGAGATGTCTTTCCAAACTGCGTGGTTTTATCTATCCCCTAACTGACCGAACATTCCCCTTCCCCACCCAAAGGTGTTTCTTCACTCTTCATTGTTTGTACCTAAAGGAAGTGTTAAAGAAAAGGCCAGGGCAAGAAGAAAGTGCATTGACAGCTAATAGGGATTTTTTTTTTTTTTTAAACTTGGAAAGTGCTCTTCAATTCTAACCCTTTAACACAAAGGATAGTGGTGAAGATCAAATGGGGTGGTGCCCTTGAAGCATTATGCATCCCATAAAGCACCCTATAGACATAAGGGATTATTGTATTGTAACAAATATTTTGAAGAAAAATAATTTGAAGAAAATGAATGCCCAGTTTGGTGATGTTGTTCCCCCAAAGGCTCGCTTGCTATTGTATAGACACAATCTTCATTTGTTACACCAAGTCAGCACCCTGTGCTGTGACTTTCCTTGCATCCCCCTAGGAATGCCATATTTTAAAACTACCATTATACCATGTCATGTAGCTGCAGACCCCTGGCTGTCTCCCTTTCTCTACCTGGAAGGTTAATCAAACGTAAGCATTTCCTCATTCTGTAGCAGGCATCCTGGGGCCATAAGATTTGGGATTAGTGACTGACCCTGCTGTTCATTCTGACAGCACACACTCCAGACTGCATTCTCCTTTTAATAAGCAGAGCTGGTAGGAGAAAAGGCAAGAGTCATTAACTAAAAGTTAGCACCCTCTGCGTCTAAGAAGCTCCTCTGAAAGGAAACCTTTCGTCCCCAGGAACCATGTAACAGCATCTCTAAGGATTTCATGATAATTTGTCTTGACCTTTAGCAAAATGAAAGCTTATACAATGGTTGGGTATTGGTCGCTTACCTGTTATTATATTTCCTGCATTGTTGAAGAGAATAAGCTTAGAAGCATGAGAATGGCTTATGCAATAAGCTTTTTTTTTTTTTTTTAATGGAGTACCATGACATACTCAGAATGTGAAGGATTAAGCATAACACTCTAGCAGGCAGTTGTCAATGATTCATATTTGAAACCTTCCTCATTGGGCTCCATGTACAATGGAAAAATATTCCTGGGAGAGCTCCCTTCCCTTCTGTTTATTGCATTCCTTGCCTTCTTGACCCAGTGCCATGGGCTAACATGCTCCCTCCCTCTTGCAGTCTTGGGTTCTTGTGGAAATGACACTATGTATGGGCACAAGGTTGAATGACTGGAGTTTATTTTTAAGCTTCTTGCTACTCAAGTGTCTTACTCACTCCATAGCTATTAAAATGTGTTTTCCTACACTTTTTTTGGATTGATTTGAATTCATCAGTGATTAATTTTATCACAAAACATTAATGTGGGCAAATTATTTCATGTACAGTGTGAGCTAAAGCAAATATTTCCAAAGAATTCAGTTTCATCATGATCACTAGCTGGAGGTGTAGACAAATTCTGGGCTGCTGTGTATGCTTGTGAGTTTTGTGCACTGAGCAACTTCAGGGCATCCTCCAGAGTTGTGAAGTGTACTACCTACACAGATGTACCTGCACAGATGTATCCTTGGGTAGTGAGCCTGTACCCTTGTTTGGTGGGAAAAGAAGCACATAAAAGAGAAATCCTTTGTCTACCGTCTCTATGTGCTTCATGGTCTTTCTGTCTTATGAGCTTCATCAACCATGTTTTCACCATAATGCAAAGACAACCATGATAACATTACGTAGAGAAATGATTGGAAAAGTGTCATTTTGAAGAATGTGCTTTGAAGTAGTATGGTAGGCAGAGTTTCCATAGATGTCCATACCCTAATCTTTGGAACCTCTGAATGTTACCTCACATGGAAATGTGATTAAGTTAGGGACTTAGAGACAGGGAGATTTAGCTGGATCATCTGAGTCCATGTAGGCCTAATGTGATCACATGGGTCCCTAAAAGAGAGTGCTTCTCCCAGATGTGATGACAGCAGAGAAGTCAGAGACACAATATTGCTGGCTTTAAGATGGAGGAAAGGGCCTTGAGCCAAGGCTGGTGGCCTCCAGGAGCTGGAAGAGGCAGCGAAATGGATTCTCCCCTAGAACCACGAGAAGGAATGCAGCTCTGCTACTGTCTTGATCCTAGCCCAGTGAGGACCCTTGTCATACTTCTAACCTACAGAGCTGTAAGACAATAAATATGTGTTTTGGGGCAATTTGTAATAGCAGCAATAGGAGGGTAATACAGGTAGCTACCCTCCATCTTTCCTGCCCTCTCACACCTCTCCCAGCCCTCCCTAAGCTTCTGCCACTGATTAACATAGCTTAGATGTCTAGAACAAGAAAGAGAGTGGTTTAGAGCAGGGGTCAGTGAACTGTAGGGGCCAGAGAGTAAATTCAGTCCTTGTAGCAGGAAAACAGCTTTAGACGTTATGTAAATGAATGTGTGTGGCTGTGGTCCAATAAAGCCGTATTCACAAACACATGAGCTTCACCCACGGACAGTAAAGAGCTTTCCAACTCCTGGTTTAGAGTCTTGCTACTCCAGAGCTGATCCCCACACCGGCAAGATCCCCAAGGAGCTTGTTAGAAATGCAGACTCTCAGGCCTCACTCCAGACCTACTGAATTTTAACAAAATCCCCAGATGATTTCACACGCACATTCAAACTTAAGTAGCATTGATTCAGAGATTTATCCTTCTAGGGATGAAGCAAAATTCTCAGACCGATATTATCAACTATTATCCCTGTTTCCAGCTGCAGAACACCACGAGAGTGAAGAAAGCAGATGTGAGACTTTAAAGAAATCATACAAGCATTTATTAAGAACCTACTATGTGCAGGGTGCTTTCAAATATGTTTCATCCTCAAAAAAAAAAAAAAACTTTTCATGTTATTTCCTCCAGTTTTTATAGATGAGCAAATTGAAACTTGCCCAGGGTCTCTGATGAGTGAAAGAGCAGAGATCTCAAACTCAATTGCTTGGACTAAAAAACTCAAGTTCTTTTATACCATACTATATCAAAGTGTCTGTTTCCAGACCCTATTGAATACCTCCAGCAAAAGTAATTTGGGGCTTTAAAAATTCCTAAAATATGTGAGGTCTAGCCAAAAATGACATCACTGGAACTTTGGATAGGTATGGTACACTCCATCCTGTATTTATAAAAATTTTCAAGACAGTAACTTTTTTTTTTTTTTCGGTCTCTCAACTGAAAGACTCCTGAATGACATTCTATTGGACAGACTCGACCATTTAATTAGCACCAGCAAAATGGGAACTCTTGTGGCCTATGATTTTGAGGTTAACGATAATAGTTGTTATTTTTGATTTATACAACATTCCCGTAGCTGAACTTCTGGGCACAGTTACCAAATGGATATGCAGTTAATTAATTCCCAGCCACTTCAGTCCCAGCTCTGTACCCCTCCAGCCAGCCTCTTCACATTCATCAAAGGACTGTCTGATGGAACAGATGGCCTCAGCACACAGCCCTGTAGGACAGCTTTGGGGGAAAAGAACGGGGGAGGGATTTCCGAACTATGCACTTCCCATGGAAACACTAGAAAGAATATGATCCTCAGATCTAAATTCTAAAAACTTAGAGACTACTACTTCTCCTAAACTGCAGGCCACAATGAGCAAAGATGGTCAAAGATGGTATCAAATGTGCCCAGGATATAGAAACTTCGTGCTCAAGCAGAAAAATTGAAGCCGTGTTTAAGTTTTATGAGGACTATGGAAATTGGAGTCTCACATAAATGAAAGACTTTTGCACTTTTACTGTCCTGTAGAGGACTGTTTCCTTTCTGGCTTCTGTTGTAAGTTGGAAAATCCTAACTGGCCTGGAGTGGAGCAAATGGCACTGTTTGTGACAGCAAGTTGAAGAAGACTCATTCTTGCACCAGCGGGCAGAATTCTGTCTACTCACTGTCATTCCTATCTCCTGTGGTCACCTAACCTCCAGTAACCGGAAGACGTTAACAACTGGACCCACCTTAAGCTCCTCGCTCTGGAATCTCTCCTTTCTAGATTCATTGGGTGTCTCCCACCTGGCCAAAGCGAACTCAAGCTTCTTTATTTGGCAGATTGCTACTTGTTGGTAAAGAGCAAGCTCACTGAGGACCAGGATGTTGGAAGTCAAATTCTGGTCTCTAGATGGCAGTCTAGCCCTGCTAAATTTGGACTACTCCCCAATCTTGGGTGAATTGCTGAAACCACAGCTAAAAATAAAAACTGACTAAGGAAAATCTATGGAGAGGGCATAGCAAGATTCAGATATTAATTTTTGGTTGATGCAAATAAATGGTTGAATTTGAGCATCAGGTGGAAAAAGTATGTGTCTATGAATACACTAAAAATAATGTTTGGCTGTTCTAATTTATGCAAAATTCAAAAGTGATGTATATGGGTAGCTCCACCATGGAATGAGTGCCTTAAATACAGAGAAATGTCTGAAATAGTGATCTATACCAGAAAGGCACAAACCTGGCCATCGCCAAATTACTAAGACCTCTTTACATATTGCTTATTTATGTAGAAATCATTTAGTAAATAAAATCTCAGTGGGACAGTTAGTTTGATAAAGAACATTCCACAATATCTTGAAAAAATGTCAACAAGAAGGAATGGTCATTGACATTAGTTTTGAATAAAACTTTTGATGGAATCATCTTTCAAATAGTTGAACTAACCTGGTGTAGATGGAGTTCATGAGTTCAGTGTTGAGTTTGGACTCTGGTTTAGCTGAGCATTATAGAATTCTGATCTGGAAGAGACCTTAGGGGTCATTTTTGTCTCACTTCTTACTGTACAGACAACAGAGCCAAGACTTAGACATTATACAAGGCCCAAGGACTTAGTGATTGAGCTGGCTTCTAAGTGACTCCAAGTGGAGATTTGGACTTGGGACAAAATATGGTCTTGTGTGCAGATTACTTCCAGTCCTGTGTAACCGTTAGGTGTCCAAAGCAGCTCTCTACTGAGTGCAAATGGTAATAATGTGTCCAAAAGTGATTTTTAAAAATTTATTCTATTCATTTAAAATATCCTTTTGAGAGTTTAAAAATATTGATGCTAGTAAGTGTTCTGTTTGTAATAGCTCTGACAGGAATCCATGTAGTGCCTTAGAAAAGTCAGTGGAACCAGAGGACTGGAATACATCAAGTAAGTTTACTGTGGAATGCTGGATTGGCTCTCCTTGTCTCAATAGTCTCACCTGTAAAATGTTCATAATAAGGTCATTCTTGCCAACTTTTTAAGATTGTTGTGAGTCTCAAATCCTATGAGATATGAGGGGAGTGAACACACTTTGTAGAGATCTACAGAAAGCTACTGATACCTAAAATAAGGCACTTTGAATCACAAAGTAAAGCATGGTTTTAAAAAAAAAAAATATATATATGTATATATATATATACACACACATACACAAAATATAAAATTTGGTTAAGTGAAAGAAGTCAGACACGAAAGGTCACATATTGTATTATTCCATTTATTTGAACTATCCAGGATAGATAAATCAATCAAGACAGGAAACAGATTGGTATTTGCCAGGGGCTAAGGGAAAGAGATAGGGAATGACTGCTTAATGGCTGTGGGATTTCCTTTTGAGGTGATGAGAATGCTTGGGAGCTAAATAAAGATTTTGGTTGCTCAACACTGAATATACTAAATGGCTCTGAAATATTGACTTTAAAATGATTAATTTGGTTTTAAATGAATTAAAAATCAAAAGATTTTGGTGTTAGAGTAGGTGGTAAAAGAGGGGCTTGTGTCAGGACTGTTTGTCCAGATGATTTTGTAAATGAAATCTCAGACTAACAGGCTCCTTTATAAAAGCATGTTGCAAAGTTTACTTTTATTGTTTTTAGTGTTTTAGTATCTCCATGAAACTGAGTCCAGCAAATTCTGTTCATGCCATGCCATTGGGTAGTTTCCAAAGATGACACGTTCATGAACCCCACAGATGCTTAGACATATGTCCTTTGGCCTGTAGGGTCCTCTAATCCTACTAACCAGTTGCTATGAGAATTGTTAAGAGATTTGGGGAGGAAAGCATAGTCTTAGCTCTCTTCAGCCTACACTTGACAATTTACCACTGCTAGAAATTACACTTTTGCTTGAAATGGTTTCAGATGCTGATATTTTTTTCCCATAGTTGGCAAATCCTGACTTTTGTGTATTTAACTTTTCTCAGTAGACCTTTTTCTCTAAGCTTCAAAGAGAATTGCTGTTTCATGGTATCAATTTCCTCACTGTAGGACATTGCCTTCTGATCTTTCTAAGGGCCCTGCTTCTATTCCAAACCTATGGGGTATTTTCCAAGGTTGTCAATATCAAGAAGATTTTTTGCCTTCATTTACAGTACAAATATTAAGTGATTAGTCAATGTTTCTATTTGTACATGAATAATAGGGTGTTACCTATATGATTCAAGGTGCAAAGTTTCAAAGAATGACTTATCTGATATTTTCCATGAATCATCTGTTAAAATAGGAAAAAAATTAGCTAAAGGAAAATAAAAAATAAAAGCTAGCTTATATTGGCTGTCATAGGATTACAGGATTCTAGTGCTCCAATGGACTTTCCTTATATCCTTTCAACCAATCATGTGATATTTGAGTATAACTCACCAAGTCTCTATCAGCTTATTGTCTGCTCTAAGCTTGATGGCAACTATTTGAATCTCAGAAAATTCTTCCCTAAATTGAGCCAAAGTTTATTGCTTTGCAACTTTTATTACCTAGGGCTAGGTGTATCACTTGGAAACATTCTGGATAAGTTAAATTCATCTTCTACATGATGACTTTTAAATCATAAGAAGCAGCTAAATGTTTTTGATGTTATTTTAGGCTAAACATGTAATTCTTTCAACTGATTCTTAGATGCAAAGCTTGAAATTTCACTTTTTTAACCTTTTTAAAAAAGATTTTATTCATTTATTTGACAGAGCATGATCACAAGTAGGCAGAGAGGCAGGCAGAGAGAGAGGGGGAAGCAGGCACCCCATTGAGCAGAGATCCCGATGTGGAGCTCGATCCCAGGACCCTGAGATCATGAGCTGAGCTGAAGGCAGAGGCTTAACCCACTGAGCCACCCAGGCACCCCTGAAATTTCATTGTTATCTTGTTATTATCCTCTGCGAAGACTTAAGTTTACTTCTCTTCCTATGAGAATTTGGTACCAGAAGCAAAAAGAGTATCTCATGTGAATCTAAAGCATACAGAGGAGAGACTGTAGTCATGACCATCTTTCTAGACCACGGGCTTTTATGAATACGTCAAGTTAACATTAAATGTTTAATATGATTGTATCTAAATATCTGTATCCATTATGGGGGGAATTGTTAATTACAGAATGCAACTGGCAAGGCTGAGGTTTTAGAGATTTAGAGACATTTTAACATCTTTTAATTTATCAAAAATGAAAAAGATTTTTTATAATTTAGCCATTTCAGCACAGGATCTGTTACACAGAAAAGGACAATTAGACATATGCATTCAACTTAGTATGTTTCATTTTGTAAAATGATTGGTTCTCATGATGTACCCGTCATTACAATATTTTTGGGGGGATGACAGCTAGGTAATTGAAGTCACTGGTCTTGAAAAATGTACAAAGCAACCAAACAAGCAAACAAACCTAAATGCATGGTGTTCTCTTAATGAACATTTTAGGGACAAATCGGAGTGCTGTTTTTTTAGTTCTTTTTTTTCTTTTTTTTTTTTAAAGATTTTCTTTATTTATTTGACAGAGAGAGAAATCACAAGTAGGCAGAGAGGAAGGCAGAGAGAGAAGGGGAAGCAGGCTTGCCACCGAGCAGAGAGCCCGACACGGGGCTCGATCTCAGGACCCTGGGATCATGACCTGAGCCAAAGGCAAAGGCTTTAACCCACTGAGCCACCCAGGCACCCCTGTTTTTTTTAGTTCTGCATGAAGCTGACTTTGCAACTTAGGACATACAGAGCTTCAGCCTAAAGTGGTTCCCAAACTGTGCACAGATCTTTATAGTAAAATCCGAGGACATGGTAATCATGCCATTTAGTCTCCACCTGGACGAAATCTCACCTGGCAAGAAGTGGAGGTCAGGGAACAACTTGCAGACAATGATAACCCTGGATGTTTTTAAGATAGACTGACTACCCTACTTGGGACTGTAGGAGGTCAGTGGCTTTAAAGGTGTCTGAAGACTGGAGCAGACTGAGTTTTCTTGTGTCTAGAAGCCTGCCCTGTTTTGACATCTGGAAACTTCAGGCCGATTTGACTCTTCACAGCTGGGTCTTCCAAATGACCTTCCATCTGGTGGGTATTGGTCTGCCAGGCTCCAGTTGCCCTCTACCTGATGGAATAGGTCTGCTTCCTTTTTGCAGTCCCTGTGAGAATGGTTTCTCCCCCAGACAAAGGTTCTGAGGTAATATTATCTGGGAAAACTTTACAGAGGCTTTTGAACCAAGGTTTTCACCACATCACTAATTTAATTTGTTTTTTAATCTCATCCCCTATTCACTTCCAAAAGCTGAGACCTCTACTGTCTGCAAAAATCTTACTTTACACGAGGAGAAAAAAGTGTTAAAATTTTGCAAATTCAAATACCCACGATTCACTTTTCACTGCATCTTCCTCTGAAAACATGCATTTAAATCCTTCTTAGAAAATGTTAGGGTTTTCTGACGTGAGGGATCAGGTTTGCTCACGGTGATGCCCCGCCCTCAGGAAGCCCAGAGGATCCAAACCAGTTCCAATGAGGTTCAAACTTTACAAATAAATAAATAAATAATTAAAGCTCGACCCACTATCTGCTTTTTCCCCCCTTCTTCCCTTTCCCCCACTCTTTTTCCTTTACTTCATCACCTTTCACCAACGACAGATCATGATTTGAGAAAATAAATAACTGCAGCCTTGATCTGACCTACTAAAGAAATGACAGCTGATCTTGAAATCATCGTGAATTTCTGAAGGCCGTGTCCTGGTCTGTGGGGGAGACCTCTTTTGTTTTGAAAACAGCCAAGAGGAGGAGGGTGAAGTTGGGTCCGTGGGGGAGCCTGGGGCATTAAATCAAACGAAAATGTGGAACACATACGCAGTAACAGGCAAATCCATTCTCTTCCCATTGGCCCAACAGCCCCAACGTTCCCATCACAGCTTCATCTAGAATTAGGCCCGTGTGGCTGTAATAGGCCCGTGCATCTGTTTAACATCAACAGAAAACAAACAGAAGTGCCGCCGTCTCTTTCAGTCTCAAACAGATAAAGACAGTTCGCCCAGAAATGGCAATCTCCTAGGCGCTCTCCGTGCGCGGAGAAGGCCTGCAGGAGTCTCTTTCTCCCGGCGCAGCTGGAAGGAGACTTTGAAGTCGGACCCCCCCGGCCGCCCCCCGCCGCCCCCCGCCGCCCATGTCCGTTTATTTTGGACTTGCTACAGCAGATCCTCCCGGAGACGTGTGCGGCTCGGGTTTCACAGCGCAGCAAACAGGGCTTCCGTTGGTTCGGGATCTTCCTCCTGACCGCTGACCCTTGCGTTGGCCCCGCCCCTCAGAAGAAAGGGGCTCTGGCGGGCGATGTGTTTGTGGTTACCTGCGTGTGGCAAGGCTTGTTTCGGACCAGAGACCCCCCGTGTTTGGATAGCAGGGCTCCTCCTGAGCCACCCGACCGCGGGCAGTGGCGTGTGTAGGTAGGGATCTCCAAGACCACGGAAGGGCCAGCTCGAGAGGCCTCCCGTGTCGGCCACCTTCCCGGGACAGTCCTGGGAACGGGCTGTTATTTACACAGCTTCCCAGACTTGCTGCCAGAATGCCTGGAATGTCAGAAAGCATCTCTTCATCTGTAACACGCTGGGTTATAGACTAAGACGTGGTTGGGACGGCTAAGGCTGTTGTCCCCCAATATCTACTCTAGGGCCACTGTTTAGCTTTCTGAGCCGGCAGGGTCGCCGCTGCCGTGGCCAATACAGTGGCTTTAATCTCCCCGGAGGCGCAGGTGAGTCGCTCGGCTTCCAGGATAAAGCTGCCCGCCTGCAGGCAAGGAAAGGCCATCTGCTGGGTGCTGTGGGCACCCCTGTCGAATAGCAGGTCCTGCTTAGGCCTCCCGCCCCTTTGCGCTGGGCTCACCTGAAGTTCAAGTCTGGTTTTTAAAATGAGGAACCGGGGGAAGTAACGTTTGTAATGATAATAGCTGTTCGTATATGAATAGGCCGTCTCCCTCCTATGCTTACCGCGGTATGGAGAGGAATTGAAACAGCAGTTAGGTAGCAGGGGAGAGGGGAAAACTGAAGAAGCTACTGTTTTGCCGTGAATTTCAGAACCCGGAAACTGTTCATATACATGTTGAATAGGATCTAATTCTACTCTCTAGGCTGCTATAGAGAAACTCCAAGGTCTGAAAAGCATGTAGGGCTCTCCCTTTAAGTTTACTATTCTGTACAGGGAAGCCCTCATTATGTGGGTGGTATGTTAATACCATCCCCTCAACTCACATACAGCTAGCCAAGAGTCAGAGGAAAATAGCCTGAATGAAGCCGCCTCAGTATGGAGACCTTTTCATTGTTATCTCTGTGTTTATGTACTGTATGTCTAAGAAGCAGTGGGAAAAACCATGCATTTTTCATGGTGCTTCAGAGATTGCTATAGCCGAAGCTCTACCTGAAGCTAAATAAGCAAACATTCTAATTTTCTATTTTTTTTTTAGGCTCAAACACAGTAGGTATTTCAGAGGGCACTGAGAAGGAGAGCAGGTATATTTGCATTATGCCTGTGGGTCCGTTGCCAAGCCCACCATCTTGCTGTTCACACGAGAGCCAGTTTCGCCTGGCAACACAGGCATCAAAGCCCCCTCGAGGAAAAGCAGCCCCCAGTTTGGAAGAGGCCTTTGATAATTTCCAACCATTTCATTATGGCATTAAGGTGCATTAATTGCTTCATAGCCATGTGGATATAGGGTGGGTTATATTCATTGACTTAAGTTGACAACTTCCTTTTCGCTAAAGCTAGTTAGGAAAAAGCACTTCAAATGGGTTCCTAATGATCTCATAAACACTGTATATCTTCTGATTGCTAAGTAGCTTCCTTTCCTTTCTTCTCTTTTTAATTCTCAGCTTCCAGTTCCTCTTCATTATGGTTATGAACAGCTGAACTTGGGCTCTGAAGTGCTATTTTCCTGGTGTTCTCAGAAACATGAAGACTTTTTAGCGATTATGGACAGAAGGATAAATTGTCACTGAGCTGGAAGGAGCCAGAAATGACGTGGGCTCCGACTAAAATTGAAGCATTTCTTTTTGAACCAACCGCAGTGTACTTTCTTAGTACCCATGTCGATGGTGTTATGGCCCAAAAGAAGCGGTGAAACGAAATGACTGAAAACTTCAAGTTTTTCATTAAACAAATATCTATTATAAACCAGAAAGAGACTCCAACATTATATCCACATTAATAAAAGCATGTATTTGAAAGCCAATAAATCTGGTGTTTTAAAAAACTGAATGTTAAATCAAATTGATGACATTGGTAATCTGATCAAGTGGGTAGAAGGCTACTGTTAAAGACACTGTCTCCTCTTTTTTTTTTTTAAAGATCTTATTTATTTACTTGACAGAGATCACAAGTAGGCAGAGAGGCAGGCAGGGGGTGGGGGAAGCAGGCTCCCTGTTGAGCAGAGAGCCCAATGAGGGGCTCAATCCTAGGATCCCAAGATCATGACCCGAGCTGAAGGCAGAGGCTTTAACCCACTGAGCCACCCAGGTGCCCCAAAGACTCCCTCTTTTTTTTTTTTAAAGATTATTTTATTTATTTGAGAGAGAGAAAGCCCACAAGTGGGAGGGGCAGAGGGAGAGGGAGAGAATCTCAAGCAGACTCCGTGCTGAGAACAGAGCCCCATGTGGGGCTCCATCGATCTCATGACCATGGGATGACGAGCTGAGCCGAAATCAAGAGTCAGTTGCTTAAACCATTGCACCACCCAGGCACCCCTAAAAACTCTCTTGATGACACGAAGTGGGCACACTGTTTGAAGGAAATGGCAAATGAGTCTGTAGCCACATGATAACACAGCCTCATGTACCGTCATATCTAAACCACCACCAAATGCTAAGAGAATTAAAGACCACAAACAACCAAGTACTGCAGATGCCCTCATAATTCAGAGACAGATGACATTGGTTAGAGGTCTGCTCACTGAATTAAATTCGCTGGACAGTAAGAGTTAGAAAACATGGCCGCTTTAAGACCCTTAATTTTTTGTTTTTCTTTGCAAAGATAATTAAGAATGCAAATAGAGTGAAGATGATGGCACCCATTTTATTAAAAGTGTTTCCCATGTATCTTTGTAAGAGGTTATTTTTCTAAAACTACATGCTTTCTGCCAACTTTCTATGATATTTACACAAAATCTACTGAGGATTAAGTGTTTTCCAAGAACTTAGCATTTCCTGTTGGAGTTTTAGACAATCCTTCTGACAGCTGTGGACAGAATCCTACCTGCTGCTGCCATGAAAGACCTCCAGTGTTTAGAACCTAAAGAGCAAACAAACACTGACTCCAGCAAGAAACACAGTTCTGGACAGAGCATGAGCTTTGCCATGTTTTACCTTCTCATAACAATTTACTGGAAATTAATTTGGGAGTCACCCAACCATTAGCTTTTCTAGAAAATATAAGTATAATCCAGCCAGCATTTCCCCCACACACATAGACACATACACACATAAACAATACAGTCGGATGCTAATAAAATAGAGGAGGGATAAGTTTAAATTTAAAATTATATACTTCATTTTTTTTTCTCCTGAGTGTTTGTTTTACCTTTTAGGTCACTGGTTTCCATAAATTCCCTGTATCTTAGCAGTGTAGAGGATATTTTTAAACATAGCTCTTATGCTGGAGTGTACATTAAATATTTGTTCGGCTGATTAAAACAGTCCTACATTTATTTAATGTTTGAACAGTAAACAGTTTATTGAAAACTGAAATGTCTTTTTATACATACACGTACGCTCACACAGACACACCTCTCAGAAGAGGGGCTTCTGTTACTAGGTTTCTCAACTTCTACTACTGAGTATAAACAACCCTAGGATAAGACCCATTTTCAGACCCAGTTATCTCCAGGGAGAGCTGGGGCTTCAGGTGGGGGCTGGCCCAGGTTCTGGGTGGACAGTCATATTGCATGGGCAGGAGCAGCAGTAATGGAGTAGTGAGTGGCTTAAAACCAGAAAAAAGAGTGTTGTGTTGATAGAAACATTTATCTTAGGGGAAAAAAAAATACACTGTCTCAGTTATTAAAGATGGTGCAGACACACCTCATTAGTAGCATTCTCTGCCCTTTACCCCAGTTTGTTAAAACAGAAGATATTTTGACCTCAGATAAACTGGGAAAGGTTGAGATTACTTTGAAGGATGACAAACAAATGGAAGATAAACCTCGTAGCAGTGCCTTTGTTTTGTCATCTGTGGTGCCTGAGTGAAGCAGAAAGGAAATAGTCATACTGTTTATGTTAGCTTCTTCAATCACCTGTCACCAGGAGATTGTGTATGTTACCCTATTAATTCTCACCATATCTCTGGTGAAGAAGGTATGTATATGTACTCAGTACATTCTGTTATCAAGCACGGTGCTATGCGGTGCACTGTTACATAAGTCTGGTTGCTTTTACCATATATAAATGCCAACTTTGAGGGTTGGAATGTAATGTTTTAAAATTACTTAATATTATCAACTATACTGAGCAAAATTTAATCTTTTCTGGTTACTTGGACTATTTTAAATCATGTAACATTTCAGATTCTATATTCTGAACAATATTATTGTACCATCGGTTTGAAAATTTACAATTAAATGAGGCTTTCCACTTAGAAATAGACAACCATGTATATCAGGATAATCAGGATAATCATTGATTTATTACGTGATAGCACATTCTTAAAAATGCCATTGAGCTAGAAGCCCCTTAATGGAGAAATGGTTAAAGTATGAGGTAAAAATAGAGTGGAATATTATGCAGTGCTTAAAAGGGATATAGTGGATCGGTGTGTACTAACATAAAGGTATGTGTGAGACACATTTTTGATGAAAAAAAGCAATCTGTAAGAGACCATGTCTAGTAAATACTACTTTTGCTGAAAAGAAGAAAATACCCATATGCTAACATGAACCCAGAGGCATGGGAATTTCTGGAAAGATAAACAAGAAACTGTTAACCACATTACATATACAGAGTGAACACGTGGCAGGATGGGACTTTAACTCTGCTTTATGCCATCTGAGCTGTTGGACTTCTAATCTATAAAATAGATCATGCAATCTATTTTATATAAAATAAAACCCATCAAAATAGAACTCTTCAAATTATTTTTTAAATAAATTTATGTTTTTACAAATTTAAAAACAGAGTTCAAAAATAACATTAATCAATAAGAATTTACCTTGCATTCTGAAGTAAGCACTTCTCTTTAAAAGCAAGTTAATTTTCAGGGTGCCTGACTGGTTCAGTTGCTTAAGCATCTGACTTTTGGTTTTGGCTCAGGTCATGACCTGATGGCTGGGGAGATTGAGGCCCATGTAGGTTTGGTTGCATACTCAGCAGGGAGTCTGCCTGAGGATTCTCTCCCTCTGCCCCTCCCTTCACCCACACACACTCCTCTCTCTCTAAAATAAATAAAGCTTTATAAATGAATGAATAAATAAATAGATAGATAGATAAATAACTACAAAACAAGTTAATTTTCAAGAAGGCCATTTGTACCTGAGTCCAAAGTGACATTATATGGGTGACCAACATGTACATATAGATTGTCTAGCCAGATAGCCTATAGGAACTCTAAATACAGATTTCTGTTTCTTCCGAATTCTCTTAAAAAAATTTTTTTTAAAAGATTCTATTTATTTATTTGACAGAGAGAGAGATCACAAGTAGGCAGAGAGACAGAGAGAGGGGGAAGCGGGCTCCCTGCTGAGGAGAGAGAATGATGCGGGGCTCGATCCCAGAACCCTGGGATCATGACCTAAGCTGAAGGCAGAGGCTTTAACCCACTGAGCTACCCAGGTGCCCTGTTCTCTTAAAATTTTTATGCGAAGATGTTTACAGTTTGGCTTTCTTCTTCTTGCTATGAATGAGTAAAGTAACTGTTTACTGAGCAGCCTGGACTCAGTGGGGATAACTTGAAACACTTTAATTTTTCCCATCACTGCTTACCCATGTTCTATCCAAATGCCCCTGAACATCTGTTAATGTCATTTGGGGAATATTGGTGACTTTCCAAACCCTTTCATCTAAGTCCAGCTTACAATTTTCCTCTTATATTTCATTTTCATCTTATTCCCACCCCTAACCTTAGTGCTACCTCTGGTACTAAACACCCTAATTTTAATTTGAATCTGCCCTTCCCAGGTTCCTATGACAATGAAGTATAGGAAGGACCTGGGGGGAGAAATGGTAACCATCTCTTAACTATCCATGGCTATGGTCCTTTCTCTGTGGGTTGTTGTTGCTTCTCTGGGCAACACTATGTGGCTATGGGAGGCCTCAGTGTGCAGTCACCCAAATATAGAGGGTGCACGGGTGAGTTTTTATAGGGCCCTTCGAACTCTTCCCTGGCAGTTCTCTGCTGTAGTGGGGGTCCAACTCCAACTCCAACTCCATGTCTTCCTCCACTTTCCACCCACCAACAAGCTCCTGTTGTTGATAGTACGCCCTGCAGCTGCTTGCTTCTGGTATTCCATTGCCTGGCTGGCAGACTTCTTGCCTAGCAAGATGGCCCCTGTCCAGATATTTTGCTCAGTGATCACTAAACCCACAGGAAATCCAGGCCTCCTTGCCAAGCCCAGTAGTGGAAAGTCAGGTTGCTCCCCTATGTCCACTTCTCTTCATCCTGCGACCACTCAATTCATTCCTCTCTAGTTCATAGAAATGAAGGGCAGAGAAGCAGTTCCCACTACCTGAGGCATGTCCAAAAAGAGAATAATGTGTGGGGGTCCAGAAGGAGAATGATGTGTGGGGTCTCATTCTTATAGGCACCCTCACTTGTTACAAGTGTTTCTCTTGAAGGGTCTCTCATTTGGCTTTAAGGAAGGATAACAAAAAAAAGTAACACAAAAACACTGCATGGCAAAAAGGCTGTTACTACCACTCAGATTCCCAGAACTTTCTTTCCGTTCCTGCCCCTAGCCTTCTGCTTCTATTGCATATAGGACAATAAAAGCTGAAATGATGGGTAGCACCCAGTATTTTTAAGCTGACTTTTAATGAGCCCTGGTAAGTGGGTGGCCCAATTGTTGGTGACTCTCTTTAAAATGTAGGGTTGTTAGCGCTCTTGCTTATCTTTAGCTTTGGACTCTAGATCTCAGCTCCAGGATAACTGAAAAGTGATATGAAACATGCTTTTGCATTCATCTATAGCAAGATACGTCCTCAGGATCCAGATGGTTCTGGAGACTGAAATGTCTGAACATGAACGGGGCACCTGGGTGGCTCAGTCGCTTAAGCATCTGACTCTTGATTTTGGCTCAGGATTATGAGATCATGCCCCACGTTGGGCTTTGCACTGGGCACAGAGTCTGCTTAAGATTCTCTCTCTCCCTCTTCCTCATCCCCTCCCCCTCCTCTCTCTCCCTCTCTCAAAAAAGTCTGAATATGACTGGCATTGCGATCTCATGGTGACAGGAAGAGCTTTGCCTTTGATGCATAGCATTGCTCACCACCATGAAAATGTGTAACTTGAAACCTCAGAGACAGAGGAACTTCCACAGCTCTTGGTTGGTCGGTACACTCCTGTTATGCTCTGGGCATGTTGCAAGAGTTGGAAATGAGTGGGAGGAGTAAAGTGAAGCTATTTTTGTCCTTGGGGTGTTTGATAGCAAGACACCCATTCTCCGCACAGTGTGCTCTTCTACAGAGCAAAGCAGTAAATGCCGAGGAAATGCAGACTCCAGGGGCAGTATGAGTCCACAGGGAGATGAGGAGGACTTTCACTGAAGAAGTGAGTGTGGCCAGGGTATGGAAAGGCTACAAAAGAAAGGCATCAGATTAGTGGTTTTCAGATGTGTTTGGCAGAACCTAAACCTTCACAGAGTTGACCCCAGTATCACTGCAAAATGGCAAGGAGGGCAAGGCAGACCTCGTGAGTCAGAGATGAGAGCCATTCCTGTTTGAACACAACAGCTCTGCTTTGGCCAGTTTTACATAATCAATTTCCATTGAAAATTCCATTTTCGGAGAGGATTTTCAGGTTTAAAAATATGAAAACGACTGAGTTAGGAAATAGAGAGTCACGAGATACATGGCAAAGGGCATATGTGCAGATGGATTAGTTGGACGCTAAGCAGAGCTACCATGTTTGGGAATAATGAGATGATGGAAAGAGGGTGGGTGTTGGGAATAAAGACAGAAAAAGTTGAATGAAAAACTTGGAAGGTTTTGGGATGAAAACTTATACCACTGAAAGGTTTTGAACAAAAACTGAAAAGAACTGTTTAAGGAAGAATATTTTAGCTATACGTGATGTATGTGTCTCTGAATGTGTGTGTGTGTGTGTGTGTGTGTCTGTCTGTCTGTCTGTGTCTGTGTGTGTGTATGCACACAGATCCAAGTGGTGACTCAGTCTGTAATCTTCCCATTAAAGCAGATGTTGGTGGGAAAATTCAGGAAATAAAACCAGTAGTTCTAACTTCTACTCTGTTCACCTTTCTCTTGAGTTTAGTCTATTACCAGGCAAATCCCAAAAGCTGCCTTGCTCCTGGGTAATGTCCTTTAAAACAGGGTATCTCACCTTCCAGAACTTCTCAAGCATGTCTGAGACAAGGGTTCATTCCTTCTTCTGGAGCAGCAGTCCCCTTTCCCCTCCTCCCCCCTACCCCCCGCCCCTTAGAAAGAGGACTACCTCATAAAAACAGGAAATCTTTTCAGACTCTAACCAAAATGAGCTGCTTAAAGTACTCTCATGCTGCCAAATGTTCAGCAAAGCCTTGACAGTGTTTAGGAGAAACCTCGCTGAATCCCTCAAGTAATGAGTTAAAAACCACAGGATGCTGCAAGCTTCACCATGGGGAGCCTTCTGACACTTTTTAGCAGATGGCAATGTATACATTCTTTTATGTACAATGCTTCTCTAAATTAAAGATGATTTTTCAAAAACAATTCTCTTAGAGAGAGATGGAATGAAGAAAAAAACTCACATATACTCAGCTGTAGATGGCCTCATATTTACATAAGCCATGAGGAAATTAAAAGTCACGGTACTACGGTGTGTTTCTTACAAGTTCTATGAATGTTAAATACTAAGAAGAATTCAGTTTTCTCATTCCACTGAGATGAGAATTCTCTGAGGCCTGGGAATCTCGAAAGGTAGAATTTTAACACCATCTTACATCATAAAAACTATGAAATGGCAATCACCTAATTTTATCTGTAAATAAAATAGCTCACGTAAGTACTTATTATCATCTTTTTAAAATTACATACACTTTTTGTTCAAGCTCAGAATTTGAAATAATGAGAAAATTGTGTCTAGAAATTTAGCTATAGCAATTAATCCAAAGGTTCAAAACAAATTCTAGTGTGTGGTTTCCAAGAGTTGACTGACAACTAATTCTTATAATGGCCAATTCCACCAACATCCAACACAAAACACTGACAATTTTAAAATTGTTCCACTGCGTCTCCAAGATTGATTTGCAGTTTGTTTTTCATAGATCCAGTACAGTCTTTTTTTTTTTTTTAATTGAGATTCTGTCTTCTTTTTATTTTTTGAGAGTTTGTAGATGAACAAAGAAATATAAGCCATTGTCTTCTGTCTTCTGCTCAGTCCCATCACTTGACCACTGCAGTTTTGGGCTTCCTCACTGGCATTTTGAAATGTGTTGCCTTACCAGGATATTCTGGTAAGAATATCAGAATATAAGAATATGCCTTACCAGGATATTCTGAGGAGATCATGGCTTTTAAGAGTCAAGTATAAGTTGTTAACTCAAAATCTCCACCATTCATTTAACAAATGTATTTAGTGCAAAACATTGTCCTAGGATCTCTGGAAAAGACCCAGGTGCAAGAGACCTGATTCCCAGTCTAGGCAAATTAAGAATCTAGTGTTGGGGATGGGTGGGTGGTGGTGGTGGCTAAGATAGATACACAGCTACGTATGGAATTTAGGAAGAAAATGGCAGTTGCTTTGATATAATACCAACAGCATTCATTGCATATTCTCTTTGGCTGGAAATTTAACCTAGTTAAACGCTTTCTATGTATTATCTCATGTTATCATATTAATACCACATTATTTTCTGTTTTACAGAGGAGAAAATCAAGGCTTTGAAAGACTAAAGAATTTTCTAGGCATTACACAGCTGTAATAGTGAGAAAGAGAACCAGAACTTAAGCTCAGATGTTTAGCTCTTAAAAGCCTCTGTTCACAATCATCATACTTTCACTCTTTTCCAATGTCTATTTATAGTTGTAGATGCTATGAATAGTCAGTAGAAGCATCAGATCCTTCAGATTTAGGAGAGGATGGGAGATTAAAAAGTAGCATTGGGTCTGTGTTCCACAAGACTGGTAGAAAGGGACGGGGGTGGGGGAGGGAGAAATCTAGGAAGAAGAGAGAGTAGGAACAAAGATATGAGGTCAGGAATTTTAGGGTCTTGTGGGAGAAATCTGGACATAGTTACCTCTGAAGGGAGGCCTCCCATCTTATTTAATTCATCTGATTGTAGCATCCTGAACTTTTGGCCATTCATCTATGAAGCAAAACCTCTCAGTTGCTCAGTCATACTGGCAACCGTGTGTGTGTGTGTGTGTGTGTGTGTGTGTGTGTGTGTGTGTGTGTACTCTAGATGGTTAACACCTTTGTCTGGAGAAGAACTAAAATAGGAATGGTTCACTTTTGCTGGTATATGGTCCAGAATATTTTGCTCTCAATGTATATGCAGTATAGCCATCATTTCCCAGGGAATGAACTCAAGCCCACTGAAGAAAGAACCAAAAACCCAAAAAACAAAATTTGAACATTAGCTTCCCCTTGGATTAACCTACACATCAAATTTGAGTTTTACGTTTGTCCTTTGTAGCATTGTGTCTTTTACATGAGTACGGCTCAGTACCTTGTTTCCTTGGCATAGGTTGCCATTGGAATTAGGGGATGCTGTTTCATTGAACATGAATATCAAAATATTATTTTTAAATATATGTGTAAGTGGCTAAAAATAATGGCAACTGGCAGCCTTTCCCTCTAACAAATCTTCAAAATGCCGAGTGAACTTGCCTTGAGAAAAAAAAAAAAATCCAGCTAGAGTTTAAAGGAGAGTTCACCGGTTAGAGCTTATGACCTCTGACTCTCTGGCTCTTCTCTGCTTCCTAAACCTTTGGAATTTTCTTCAGTTGCCATACAAGTCAGAATCAGAGATGGCATATTTCTGTTTTTCAAAAAAGATAAGGAGCCAAATTATGAGAATTAAACAGGCCCAAAGAACACAGTTCGTCTTGCACCTTGAAAATATTCTAGACATAGGTAGATTCTAGCAAGGAATTACAATTTTAAAATAAACTTATAATCCTTAAAAGCTAGGGCAGTTGGGGCTTCATTAGCTTAGTTTTACTACAAATGCCTCTATTCAGCCCACACCTCTGAGAAATCATGAGTTTGGGAGCTTTCTTCCAGTGCCACAGGGTTCTGCTGACATGCTTGCATTTTGCCTTTCCTTCTTGGTACAGGTAAATGGGGAATCATCTTGTACTCGAGACTGGCACACTGTGTCATCTGTTTCATTTATCCTGACAGAGGAAAAGTTATTTTTCCTGTTATATGTTAAAAACAAAAAAGGCAAAACAAAAGATTTGAGTATAAAGCAAAGTGAATGGATAGGACCTTCCATTATCCTCATAAGCAAGGTGAAGCTGGTGTAGATGCTGCTGGGTAGGTCTCTCAGCTAAAGGAGAAGAGGAAGAAGCACCTGATATCTGGGGATTAGAAAGATGCAACTTGCCCTGGGCTGGGATCCTGGAGCAACTGGAATTGCGAGGTTATTCTGAGAGTCAAGGTTATCAAAAGGAAAACCAATTGGTTGGGTAGATTCTTAGATAAATGCTGGTGAATCCTAAACTGAATAATTTTCAGTGTCTTGGGGAATGTTCAGAGAGAAATCAGTGGGCACCAAGAGCATCATATGCAACTACAGAATGATTCAGGCAACACGGAGAAGATCTTGCTTCCTATCCAGCACACCCGGACCCTCGGCATTACAAGAGAGCCTCTGGATGTCATAGGATAATTGATTTTCTCATTCCTCCTTAACTATTCTCAACACAGAGGATGAATTACAAGAAATATAGCTTGTATGTGATGTTTTTTTGAGGGGGTAAATGGCCAGATGGTTGAATAAGGGCCAACTGGCAGGAGGAAGAAGGGCTTGAATGTGTTCTACTGCATGTGGCAAAAAGTTCAAGAAAATGTGTTTGAACCAGAAGGGTTCAAAACACCCCACTAAAATACAACTTCTGTGAGTTGAGTCATAGGGGTGAGACACTGGATCCAAGCTTCAGAATCTCCCAATGAGGAGAATCTATGAAGACGCAACTTCCACCTTTCAGCCTTTTGCTTGGGAAAAGCTGAGAAAGACGTGGGTTTAGGCCAAATCTAGGAGATCTCTGGCTGAGCTTGCTTAGCAGAGAAAGGGGACAGAAATAGGTGCCCCCTATGTCCAGAAGGAAGCCTAGCAGCACTGAGGAGTCTATAAGGCCCACTATGGCATGAAAGGTGAGAATATAAGAATATAGACTCACAGAGTATTGAATCTTTTGGAAGTTTGAGCAAAGGCAACGGATTCTTTCTCTCTCTCTCTCTCTCATTTTCCCTGGTTCTCAGCTCCCTCCCAAACTCAAATCTGAATTCCAAGGATTTTAATCTTTTCACTGCATATGTTATGTAATTTAAGGGATCATGGTTGATAATTTGATTCAACTCCTCTATATTTCCATCAGAAACAGTTGTGATTCTCACAAAAGTACAGAATGATTTATATGTTTCACTTGTTCATTTATTTCACAGATGGAAACTTAAAAAAAATCTCCTACCCTTTTTAGTAATTAAATCTTGTTCAGTGTCTGATTATCAGGGAACAAAATCTTCACATTCATCTATGAGGTACACTAAAATACAAAAGAGCAATCAAAATGAGAAAGAACATGGAAAGATGCTAAAATAAACATCCACAAAGTTGCCATCTAAAATTACACAAGCACACAATTGGAAGTGGGCAAAAATTCAACTGTTTTGGAAAATCCTGGGCCCTCTCCCTCAAAAGGCCTGATTGTTGATGTGCACAAAAGGAAAATTCTAAGGCTGGAGCAATTCCAGCAAAGTTTGAGAACCCTGTGAGATTTCCGTAGTTCCCTCCCTATATAGTTGGAATCTCAGAAAATATGCACTTGTAATGAAAACAAGCACTCTTAACTATAATACTGCTAACAGGCATTGCTATAATAGCAAGACAATTTAGTGATAATGGGTGAGTAGAAGAAAATTAAGTAGCTTGCTAAGATCTAAAAAAAACAAAACAAAACAAAACAAAAACCCTGAGCCAGAACGTATTTGGCCTCATGTTCAACGTCAAATGCAAAGTCAGTTCATTAGCGTAATTTAACCTTTCCATAAGTCTCTCAATGATAAATTCCATTAATACATTGGAAATACCAGCTGTTAAGAATAGTCTATGACTGTGAGAGGTACTGGAGAAGGTGAGTTGGACCACGATCCCATCCTGCTCTTCTAGCTCAGCAAGAACAAGTGGGTGGCAGGTTTTTACCTTTCCTGTCTTAAGTAAATGTCCTCATTCCACTCCATTCAGCCTGAGCCTTAGGGCAAGCCAGGGTTTGCCACCATTTACTATAATAATAGCAAGACAATTTAGCAGTAATGGATAAGTAGGGAGCAAATTAAGCCGTTTGCTGAGATACAGAAATGAAGCCAGAAAATATTTGGCCTCATGTTAGGCTTCACATTCATAGTCAATTCATTAGTGTAATTTAGTCCTTGCATAAGCCTTTGAGTGATAAATTCTACTAATACATTTGAAATGCCAGCTGTAAGAATAACTCATTGAATGTTGAGTAAAATTAAAAGATGGGCAAAAATAAATCCTTCATTTTCATCTCATATGGGAAGATTTATGAAGGCCTTTGAGAAGAAGCATCTGTCTGCTAGTTGTAAATTGAGAGTATTAAGGGAAAACATCGGAATATTTTGGTTACATTAGCAAGGGGAATGTATTAACTCAAATGCTTTTGAGATCCTTCCCTTTGGGGCTGAAGATTACTCTTGATGAAGAACATGTGAACTTTCAGAATTCATTTCTTGTTTGGGAACAAAGGCCACAGCACAAACAGTATTAAATGGTTGATGTTTTGGGGAGTGGTTTCTAAGAAACACAATTATATGTGGGATGTTGGTGACTTTTTTCATATGGATATGGTTTTCTCTATGCTTGTGAGTGTTCTCTTTCAAGCCCATAGAGGCTGCAAATTAGAGGACTTGGAACAGAGTTGGGGAATATAACCATCTAGTGTTTGATTCCCTTAGTAAAAAAAAAAAAAAATTCAGTCCATTCCACCACTTAGTTTCTTTTCATAGAGTCTTAAAATTGGATATCTTTATAATAAAATAAATTGTTTATTCCAGAAAAAAAATGGAGGAAATGGAAGTAATTTTTTTTCTTTTTTCTTTTTTTTTTAAATTTATTATTTATTTATTTATTTATTTATTTGACAGCAGAGATCACAAGTAGGCAGAGAAGCAGGCATTTGGGGGGGGTGGGGAACAGGCTCCCCACTGAGCAGAGAGTCCGATGTGGGGCTCGATCCCAGGACCCTGGGATCATGACCTGAGCCGAAGGCAGAGGCTTTAACCCACTGAGTCACCCAGGCGCTCCAGAAGTAAATTTTCTTGAGCAACTATTATATGCAAGATGTTTTGTATAAATTAAGCTTATGTAAATTCTCATGTCAGCACTCCACATCATATATCCTTTTATCCTCTGTCTGCCTAGATCAGTAAATAAAATTGATGTAATATAATTTGTGAGTAATATGTTGAAACTGTTATCTCTATGGAGACTGTAATCTGCCTTTTTCCACCCCCTCCCTGCCCTCTGTAATAGCATTAGTGTATATTAAAGCTAAAGAGTTAAATGTTTGAAAGGTTTACATTTCTAAGGCAATTAATTGCTATATATAATTTTTCTGCATTTTTATAAAACATTTTCAGGAAGTTAAAAAAATTGTGAAACACGTTGTATTCTCAATTTATAGAAGAGGAAACTGCAGTTTCAAAGGAATAACATAAAAGGAATAAAATAAAATAAAAGGAATAAAATAAAATAAAATAAAATAACCTCTCCAAGGAGGGAGTAAGACTGGGATGAAAACTTAATATGCCTGAGCCCACAGTCAGACTTGGGCAGAGGTTTGTTGGCAGGGGTGAGGCTGGTATATCCCAAACTGACTCATGGTAACAGACTTCTGTCAGCGTGCTGCATCTGGAGTCACCAATCCCACTCTGGTCCTGTGGTCATTTTCTCCTTGACAAGGTGCTAATTTTGGCCACAGATCTGTTCTTAACTCTTCCTTCTCTGAATTGTCATCTCTAGCTAGACACCCTGGTAATGACCCCTGTGTATGCTCAAATCCAATTTAAGCTTGTGGAGAGGGTGTGGTGTGCTATCTACTCTAGCTCTTAAGTCCAGACAACTGGGCTCTACTCAGAGGCCTGTGCTTTCTTTAGAAGGTTCCATTATGGCCCTCCTCTAGCCTTGTCCCTGCCCATTGGGGTTGCCAGATTTAGCTGATGAAAATATAAGATACCCAGTTAAGTTCTAATTTCAGATAAACAACGGATAATTTTTTGGTATATGTATGTCCCACATATTATATGGGACATACATATGCCAAAATATTATCCGTTGTTTATCCAAAATTCAAATTTTAACTGGGTATCCTATATCTTTTTTGGTAATCCTGCTTCACATGAGACAGAAATGTGGGCTGTATAACAAAGAAATAATCTTACTCAATGAAATATTTGGCCTTTGGCGTGTATCCTGGGAAGTGATCTCTAGGAAGAGTGTCATTGTTTATCTGGGGGCCCTGGACCACACATTAGACAGTCTAATAATGTGATTTTTGAAGAGGTATTTGGGCCACATGGTACCTAGTCTATGCCCAGGGGATGTGGAGGCTAACAAGATTAGTTTGAGCTCTCGATGAACTTGAGATTAAATTCAGTCATGTGGGAACTCAACCATAAATGTGACTGAGCTCCAGTGAGAACTCTGGACACTAAGGCTTGGAGTAGTTTCCGTGGATGGCAATTACTCTATGCATATTGTCACACATTGGATGAAGAAGAGTTAATGGTGCCCATGATTTCCCAAGGGGGCTTGAGGTTCTGCATTTGGAAAACTCCTAGACCCTGCCCCATGCCTCTCCTCCCTTAAGTGATTTTAATCTGTATCCTTTCTCTGTAATAAACCATAACCATAACAGTTTTTGGTGAGTTCTGAGAGTATTTCTAGTAAATTATTAAAAAACTGAGGTGGTTTCAAAACCCATGAATTTGGACTAGGTGTCAGAAGAAAAGGACTGTGCTCTCTAAACTCTCAGGGTGCAGGGGATATGCCAATTTTACCACTGTTCTATGGATTAGCCTCTAAACCATACTTCAAGTACTGGGATTCTGGAATTTTTTACCCAAAGCACCCTGAACATGTTTTCAGAGCCTTTGTGAACCCCTTCATCAGAGCTCCTTGAGAGTAGACCATGCCAGTGACACAGCACACCTAGGCTAGAGGGGTGGCTAGATGATGACTACCGGAGTCAAGCCGATGTAGTATAGGTGCATGTATGTGTTTGAAGAGTTTTCCTTTACAGGACTGAGCTGGAATGAGAAGAGGGAGGGGCAGGCCCTTCCTGAGCAAAACCAATCTTAGTCTCATCTTGAGTCCCTGAGTCAGGGATGTCAAACTAACGTATGTGGAATGCCCCGGATTCTAAAAAGCTGTCCACTGTAAAATCCACCTCTCAATTAACAGCGCTTTTGGGTGGTGTGGGAGGAAATATCTCACCAGAGTTCATGTATTTATTGGTTGTAAGGTGCATTCTGTTTCCAGAATGCATCTTGAAGTATGAAGAACATTCTGAAGTCAAGGAATTGTGGTATATATAGTATTATTATGCCTCTATGTCACTTGAGAATTTAAAAAGCTTTACATACCTATTATCTTATTTGTTCCTCATGATGACTCCTATAGTTGCAGCCAGAGCACCATGACATGCCCACCTTCTAATCTACTGGCAGAAAATATCCTCCTCTTCTTTTTAATCCTCCCCACCCAATTACTAAGACCCATATGTGACCTGAGAAACCCCACCACCAACACAGTCTGGACCTGTACTTCTCCCCATCTCCATGTCTGTATTTGGCAAGGAGAGGGGCATAGCCCTGTGATGGTCAAGGAAAGAAGAATCAGCTGTTACCATGGGGACAGAGCTGTGATGCCATGCCTTCTTTGAGATAACTTCCTGGGTGAAGAGCAGAGTATCAGTCTTGAAAGGGAGAACCAAGAGCTCCCACTATACCTGGAGGTAAAAGGATGGGTCTTGGGCTCAGAGAGGTTGGTTCCCATGAATTTTGGACAAGCCACTTACTCTCTGACCTTCAGCTGCCTCAAATGCAGAGTAGGGCTTAAGATTCCTAAATCAGGGGTTGTTGGACTATTAAATGAGACATTACCTATTTTAATAAGTTTAAACCTAGTATAACTCCCAGCATAGTAGACACTCAATCAGCCAATGGCAGCTCTAATTATGATTATTGCCAACTCTTCCTTGGAGGTAGCTCTAAGGCAGTGTCCTTTTCAGTGTCACTTAGAGGACGGGGAAAATGCAAAGAGGAATGAGTCAGATAGAGGTAATGCAGATACAGCATTTCAGTATCAATGGAACCCAGAGTTCTTTCTAGGAAAAAGAGACAGTGGTGGGTCTTTCTGGCTGTGTCCAGCACAGGTGGGACTGAATCCTAGTGAATAAAAAAGGCCTGGCTTTATTTATGACCCCATAATTAGAAAGGACAGTGCTTAAGTGACTAGTTGAGACTGTTGCATCTTCCTGTTTTCTGGTCCCCTCCTTCTGCTTTCCCTTAGGAATAGAAGCTCTTAGAAAATCTTTGAAAGGCTCTGTATCATTTTCAGAGTACTGGGGAGAGGGAGAAGTAGGCTCTGCCTGTGGTCTGAAAGAGTAAGTTATGATCTGAAATCATGAACAGTGGGGGTGAAAGAGATATCAGCAGCACTTTTGTTGAAGGAAGCCTAGAAATGCAACTACTATTTGTAATGCTGTTTTGGGGGTGGGGGGCATTTTCTGACTTCTCCATTTTTAAATTTCCCCACTGATCAAAAAATGAATTTCCGGAATGGAACCCTTCTCAGAAAGATGATAGCTATTTCTGGCCATCCGAGTAGAGAAAGATGGCTGGTGTCTGCTGCTTTGTTTCAGACGCAGGGCCAACTGAGTCTTTGGAATGAGATGAAGAGGGTTCTGCCTGAGTGCTGTGCAGAGTAGGCAGCTGACCCTGGAATATGCACTGTCTGGTAACACTCTTGTTTTCAGTTGGATGGAACTTGAAGCATATCTGCTCCAAAAACCTCACCTTAGTGTCTCCCTTACTTTTTAAAAAAGATTTTATTTATTTATTTGACAGAGAGAGAGAGGTCACAAGTAGGCAGAGAGGCAGGCCGAGGAGTGGGGGGAAGCAGGCTCTCTGCCGAGCAGAGAGCCTGATTCGGGCCTTGATCCCAGGACTCTGAGATCATGACTTGAGCCAAAAGCAGAGGCTTAACCCACTGAGCCACCCAGGCACCCCCCAGTGTCTCCCTTATTTATGCATCTCCCATTTCCTCTGAGAGTCCCCCCTTCTCTGCAATCAGGAAAACAGTGGGAGTATGCATTCCCTGTTTCCAGAGAAAAATCTACTTTTTAAAAATAATGTTATATGGATTTTTCCCAACTCTGAACTCCCACAGCAAATTGAGGTCTACACTCTAAGATCTAATTTTTAAAAATTTATTGTCTTATGAAATATATATTAATGTTTAATGCAGCTAAATACTATCTTCCCAATGGTATTGTCATTTTTTAAAGGGTAAGAGCTATCACATATTTCTGTACCTTACAGAGCACTTTTCGATCCAAGGACATCTTTGAAGATGTAATTTGTTCAGACAGCAATGACTGCCACCTGGTTTTTAACCACATCACTGTCATCATCATTGCACACATAACCCCATATCACCACTGCAACTAGAAATTTTGTATAGTAGTTTAAGAGTCTACTGTTTTCACATGCAGTATTTCATTTTATGTTTGTAGCTTGTAATTTAGACATTATCCATTATCCCATTTCACAGATTAAAAAAAAAAGGGAGATAAAAGAATCACATGAGAGTCCTGTGTGGCAGAACTACAAGTCAACATCTTTTTTGGTGGTCCATAAATACATACCTTGGTGAATTTCTGAGCATAAAATAACAAGATTTTTTTCAAACAAACACTTAATAGTATTGTTCTGAGTATATAATAAATCCCCCAAATTTCAGTGGCATAAAACACAACCATTTTCTTATGCTCCCAATTTTATCCATCAGGAATTTGGACAGGGCACAGTGGGGATGGCTTCTCTCTGTACCATGACACCTGGGCCTCACCTGGGACTGAAATGTCTCAGATAGTTCTTACACTGGCATGGGTCAGGCATCTAGAAGATGGCTAGAACATTGGGAAGTGGCCTTTCCTCATCATTCTCTCCTCATGTGCTTTTCATATGGCAATCTTGGGCCTTCTCTCATTGGAGATCTTAATGGTAGTCAAATTTCCTACAGGGTTGGTGGCATTGAAGTAGCAGGTCAAGCTATTAAGGTGGAGGTGCGTGATTTCTCACCACCTAGACTCCGAAATCATGTAGAGTCACTTTTATATCGTTCTGTTGGTTATATGTGGCCAGACCAGAAAAGGATGGGAGTGGACAACACAAAAGTATGAATCGGGGGAAATGTGGAGTTATACATTTCTCCCTTTGATTCTATTAATGTTCCCTTCACATATTTTGGAGCTCTACTGTTTGGTATATATGTTTACAATTGTGATATCTTCTTAAATAAGTGACCTCTTCATCAATAACTATCTCATAACAGTCTCCTGCTAGCAGGATTTTCTTTTTTGCCTTTTGGTTTTGAAAGTCTGTTTGTAATTGTTTCATTGTGGGTCCCTAGTTTATCACACTTAAAGTTAGAGCTTCTGGATTTATAGATTCATATATATCACCCAATTTGGTACGTTTTGCTCATTATTTCGTGAAATATTCTTTCTGCTTTGTTCTCTCTCTCTTCTCCTTCTGGGACTCCCATAACATGTATGTTGGCCCACTTGATGTTGACTTATAAGTCCCCTAGGCTCTGTTCATGTCTTTTTATTACTTTTATTTTTGTTTCTCAGACTCAATAATTTCAATTTTCCTATCTTCAAATTAGCTGATTATTTCTTCTGTCTATTCAAATATGCTGCAGAGCCCCTCTAGTGAATTTTTCATTTTAGTTATTATACTTAATAACTTAGTATATCAGCTCCAGAATTTTTGTTTTGTTCCTTTTTTAGTTTCTATCTCTTTGTTGATATTCTTATTTTGTTCATACATTGTTTTCTTGATTTCATTTAGCTTTTGCTCATGTTTTCCTTTAGCTTTTTGTACATATTTAATGCAGGTTTATAAAAGTCTCTCTGGTGAGTCTGGTATCTGGGTTTCCTCAGGACATTTTCTGTCAATTTATTTTGTTCTCTGAATGGTCCATATATGCCTGTTTCTTTTTTTGCCTTGTGATTTTTTTGTTTGCAAATTTGGCATTTGGATATTATAGTATGTAAAGCTCTGGAAATATAGTATGTAAAGCTCCAGGTGTTTTGTTTTGTTTATTTAAACAAATTAATTAGTATGGGTTCTTTTTTTTTTTTTT
>NW_022631250.1:241854-251211 GCF_010015895.1 Lontra canadensis
TCTCTATCTATTTACTTAAAAGAGAAAGAGATAGAAAGAGAGAGAGAGAGGAAGAGAAGGGGGAGGAGCAGAGGGAGAGGGACAAGTAGACTCCACACTGAGCATGCAGCCCAACACGGGACCCAATTCTATGACTCTGAGGTCATGACCTGAGCTGAAATCAAGAGTCAAATGCTTAACCAACTGAGCTGCCCAGGTGCCCCAAGAAGTCTGTAGCTCTATTTTAAGAAGTTGTTTTTGGAACTGATCTTGCCCATTGCATGTAGACCACATGAATTATTATTTCCAAAAGTAAATTCCAACTTTTAGACTTTTAAGACTGGCTCAAAATGGCTTCCATAATTTAAGAAAAAAATGAATGCATTGGAACAATAGTTCCTTATTTGGATTTGCTAACACTTCTCTTTTTTTAGAGCAAACATAAGCCATAGTAGCTTTCTAACATTATAATTCTTATCAGCATTGTTGGTATTTAACCAGCTACTAATTGCTTCATAATTATACCCCTCACTTCACTCATAGTAAACCTGGAGAATGACTTTAGACATACTATTAACTTTTAAAATTGGTGAATTTTGGAACTTCATCCTATTATTGTTCGACTATCTTTGATTATATTTTTCTAAATGAATGAAGGTGACTTTATTCCATCCCTCTCAAACCCTTGATGGAGCCAAATTCTTTTTAACCTTTCTAAAAATGAGTTCTAAACAAATGTTTCCATAATTCAGTCTCACCAAAATATGGTCCAAAGCTCTTTAGCAGTATTTTATATATTTGACTTCTAAAAGGAAAAATAAAAACTGGTGAATTTGATCAAGAAATTTTCCTTTGCTTTGCATTTCATAAAGTATCTTTCTTTCAAGCCATTGTTCAAAGACAAAAAAACAAAACAAAACAAAACAAAACAAAAAAAAACAATGATAAGAAGAGTCATGGTCCTAGAAGCATTCCCCTTTATCTTTTTGGGAAGCCAAGTTCTATTGAAGAAGAAAAAGCAAAGATCTAAAGCTGTCTATGTTCACAGGGTCATGCAAACAGGCCAGGTGAGGCAGATAGCAGAGTGAGGGATATATTTCTGAAGATTCTCTATGAGGTCAAAAAAGAATGCAAAGCTTTTCATTTATAGAACATTGTCTCAATCAAGAAACAGACTTAATTATAGAGAACAAACTGATGGTTACTGAAGGAGAGGTAGGGGTGGAGAGAGGTTAAATAGGGGATGGGGACTAGGGAGGGCACTTGTTGAGCACTGGGTGAGGTATGCAATTGTTGAATCACTATATTGTATACCTGATACTAATAGAACACTGTATGTTAACTAACCGGAATTAAAATAAAAATTAAAAAAGAAGAATACTGTTTCTACTTTGGCATAATGCAGGATTATGTGGAAACTGATTACAATACAGAATTCTCTAGCACTTTTTTCTATTTTCAACAATGCTGCATGGCCTGACTCTTGGGGGTGCAGAGCAAGAAAAATGCATAGTTGTCCTTTAGGACAACAACATCGGCCCTCACCAGGGCACCCAGGGTGCTAGTTAATAAATGGTTCCTCACTTGCATACCAGCTGCATTTGCTCAGGGCTCTTCCAAAGAGTTGACTCACTTCACATTAGTCAGCAGCTTCCTATAAGACAAACCTTCACTTTGCCTTATTGAAGGATTATTCAGCCTTATAAAACATACCAGGTTCCCCATTCTCAGTAGGACATTTAATTAACTCCCATTGATTCACTAAGCAAAACAACCAGTAAGAAATTTTGGGCTTTTCATTGTGGTCCTAGGATATCCACCCACTTCTTGGTATTTTGAAAATTTTTATCCCAGTTGTACTAAGTTTTCAGAGTAGAGAAAGCACAGAAATAAATAATTTCTTCAACTAACCCAGAAACACTATTGGACCATCTATTTGGTGTCATTTGAACTACCTACTGGGGAGAAGTAGGAAGGGAGCCTTTGTGGAGCAGGTGTACACAGAGAGCTGCGTGTGCACAATCATTCCAGACTATTATAGGAGGTTGCCGGGAAGCCCTCTTATTAACCTGAGGTTTCAGCACCTCTCAGCATGCTCCCTAAAGGGTAACTTTCCTTCTAAGAATGTTCTACCATAATATGATTCATATCCTGAACTGGATTCCAGAGAAAAGTAGGGAAATAGTTGTGTTTGGGTAGATAATGATCTTAAACTTCATTTTATCTGGGCTGTGGGCAATTACAGACTACTATCTCTGTACTATTCTTGAGGGGAAAAAATACACTTTCAAAGTCTTTAGCAATAATACACAAGCTTTATTTAAGGAACTAGCTGGACCCTGAGTAGGATTTTCTCTCCCTAGCCCTCTAATATGTTTTTGTTGCCAAATATGTATGCTGTAGAAATTTATTCACTATTTCTCTGTGCTAGGAGTTTTTCTCATTTGTATCACTTAACAATTGAAATTGCTATGTGAAGTTGTATCACTAACCCTTCTGTAACACCTAATGCAGCTACTAACACATAGTAAGTTCTCAATAAATACTTGGTGAATGCAGAAAAGCTAAATGGATAAATAAATGAGTTTATAAGTGGGCTCAGATAGTATTAAGCAACTTGATCATAATTACAGAACCAGTAAGCTGGGCTCATATTTAGGGTTAAAAGATGGGGGTGGGTGGTATTGTAGAGTTGATTTAAGCCAGTTTGTCTATTCAAAATTTTTTAGTTATTTCGGTATTCATCAGTGGCTTCCAACAGTTATAAATAGATGGGACTTATGTCTCCTCACAGATTGTATTTATCAACAAAATCAAGTCCTAAGAAGGAATTCTGTCATACATCCACAATTCATTAGCAAGTGGGTAAAACAGCAGTCACATATCAATTTCTTGGATGCTTACTGGTATCCCTGCTCCTTATCCTGTTAAACATTCTGACGAGCAGCTTACTTGTAAAATGTACCCCCAAGGCAAGTGCAACAAATATCCTGACAGCAGGATAACTAATCTGGTTGGATTAAGAAACAGAAGCCTCTGTTAAGTGGGGAAACATAGGACTGTAGGAATTCCACACTTTAGACTTGCTCCCAAGAAGTAGAACTGTCTGCAGCTTCCTGTTCCTCATTCATGAGAGGATGAAGATGCCTGTACAGACCTTCAGGCCAATCCCTCCTGAACCATTTAGAGTGTGGCAAATGCAGTACCTCACTGTTTTCATAACAGCTGCTTTGCTTTGCCCAGGTATGTCTTTCTTTCAGAAACTGCTGAACTCCTTGAGCTGAAGCTACTCCCAGATATGGCTACCCATGAGAAAAAAAGCTAGAGCAAAGATGTTTGACTTCTGTCTGGAAGCCTCCAGAGGGTGCTCTTTCTTCGGGCACTATGGTTGAAAAGCAACTACTTGGACTGCGGTTCTTAACCATGGTCTGCTTTGTTACCCTGCATCACCCTGGAGGTAGGAGTAACTCAGAAGTAGAAGGAACTACCAGGGTTCCAAGCTACTCCTCTTCCTCTCTTGATGCATCTCTGGAGAACTGATCCTGCCAGGAAAGCCCTGAGAGTAAAACACTTCCTATTTTTCTTTATTCAAGGCAGGAGGCAGCTAATTTGTACTTTCTGAGAGATCATAATACAGTGTGCTCCTGTGGGCCACTGTTGCCTGGTAAGGCTACTTTTCATTTTATTCACAGAAAAGTCTTGAGCATATTTGAAGATTTCTGAGCACCTGAGAGTTGGTATCTACCAAGCTGTCGATCTTTTCTGAGATAGAGCAGGAAACATTACTCACTGGAGGTCACGGTTGCCAACCCACTCATGAATTACCCAACTTTTTATGCAGATAAATGCCATGACAGAACAGTTATTAAATATAAAATACACCGTGCCACATAAATCTTTGTTTCCCATTGCTTGTTCCTGGGCTGAGCTGACTCATGAGATGAGTTTGGAAAATTAAAACCTGGGAAAAGGTAAGTGCAGAAGGCTTGCATAGAGCATAATAAAAGTGTGATTTGTGAGCTTAAGAGTGGGGTAAAGCAGAGGAGACAGCATGTAGGGATCTGAGGACATCTACTTGGAAATGGATCTCTACCAGGAAGGCCAGACATGCCTGGAAATGTGAGGAAAAGTACACTTTCCAGAGCATTCTCTAGCCTGAGGAAGTTACCACTTTTAGTAATAGCTGCAAGAATCATGGGGTAATCTTTCGAAAGAGACTTTTGGGAATTGGTGTTCATATTAATCATTACTCTTTCTGCTCTAAGGAACAGAAACCAAACTAAAACAGGCTCAAAAAGAGGTGGGGGATGGAGGGAAGAAAGAATAATTTATCAATTCAGGTAACTGAAAAGTTCAAGGTTGGATCTAGATCTCCAAGCCATGACATGAATCTGTCCTTCTCCATCTTTTTGCCTCTGCTGTTTGCTCTCAGCTGGCCAGTGAGAGACCAAAGATGGCTAGTAACAGTTCCAGGACTATTTTCGTCCAACTTAAAGATACCAGCAGAGAGTTTATTTTTCTTGATACCTCTGGAAATTATTCTAAGTAGTTTGCTCACATTTAAGTAATCTCTTTGGCCAGGCCCAGTTCTAGTATCTATTCCTAGAAGCCAAGAGTAGGATCAATTCCAGCTGATGCGTATGGCCTGAAGGGAAGTAGTGGCTAAAGGAAGAGATAGGTTCTCTTAATGGGAGGGATGTTGAGCAAGCAAAAAAAAAAAAAAAAAAAAAAGGAGGTGTTCGCTTTTAGGGGTATTATTGCCTTTAGCCATATATGTGAAGAAAGGGGACCAAATTAGAACAATGAAATTTCTCCACAATATATTTCCTCTTCCACTTGAAAGGCTAGATGGGATTCTAAAATAGCATCTTTTCCTTCCTTCCTTCCTTTCTTCCTTCCTTCCCTCCGGATAGTAGCTGAACACATACTGTGTTCCAGGCATATTGTTAAGTGATATAGATGAACAAGGATACTGTTCCTGACCCTCAGGAGCTCTAGAAGTTTCCCGAAGTCTATATCAACTCTGAAAAGGGTAGTATTAGCTTGACATCATTTGGCCTAAATGTGGTGTCTAGGCAAATGTAGTCAAATGACTAGAAAGAGATTCTTGTATGTAGACATGATCCAGGTTTCATAGGATTTTCCAGGTTTCTTTGTGTGGATAGTCATTAACGACAGAACTGTAGCCCACTCAATTCTGACACCTTAGGCAGTACTGAAAACTTTGAATCACAGGGTCATTGAAAATAGTTTCTGTTATATACAAGCTGAGAGTAGCCATTATTGCTTATTGGTTGGTATGGCCAAAATGCTCCTAAATGTGCCCCGTATATATAGTATGAGGGAAGATTTCTTGGAGTTACTTAAGCAATTAAAATCCCCCACGACATTCATTATACACAACTGAAGAAACATGATAAAAACCATTTGTTAATTATATAAGAAATGAAGTCCTGTAGTAACCAACACAACCCTGTGAGCTGCAGGTGTAGGCACAGTGCTATTGGGGAAACTGTCTCTTCTTTTCATATTAGGCTTACAGAGTTTCACGGAAAAGACAGGATTTCCTGACTCTATTTTAATTTCACTTTGTAATCACTCATACTTGGACATTTATAGGCTAACTGTGTCACCAGCCTGCTTTCCTTCATTTGTATTTGTACTGGATGTTATTAGAATAACATTTGATACTATCATCAGAAGATGGGAGATGGCCTGGTAGTATGAAAGGATAGAATAAGACAAACTGGATCTTTTCTAAGATAGCAGCCAAGCTACTACTGTCTTTAAGATAAGAAAGCAAGACACTTGACCTTGACCATTATAAGCCTTTGTTTTCTTTTCTATAAAATGAGGGAAGTAGTCTAAGTAGTGCTGCCTAGTAGAACTTTCTGCAATAATGGAAATGTTCCATATTTGTGCTGTCCAATATGGTAGCCACTAACTTCGTGTGACTTGTGACTAGCTGGTGTGACTGAAAGACTTTTTTCTGAATTTTTAATTTTACTTGAAATAAATTAATTTAGATTGCAATGTAAATAGCCAAGTCACTTTGGCTGGTGACTACCATATTGGACTACACAAGAAGCAATCTCTAGTCCCAGACAACTCCCCAATTCTAAGGTTTTAGAACTACACGTGAAGATTGTTAAGTCTGGGTTTCTCTGTATGAAAGTCCTTTTAAGCATCAAAATCCATTTTGTGTTCTCAAACAGTGCAGTTTCCATTCAGCTTTCTGATTCAGCTGAAAGATGAGTAAAGGCACATGTAAACAGAAAAGCTCCCGGGGGAATGAACATCATCTCAACAGGGCTCTTGTCAGTTGAACGTTCCAGCAGGCTCCCAGAATATGTTACCTTTGTGAACTATTCTTCTGCTATGGCAGCCAAAGACACACTCTAATATTGCCGGGAGGCTGGAGCCTTCCTCCCAGGCTTTCCTGATATAGGCTGGTGTTTCAGACCCATGAGGCACACTTACCTGCAATGAGACTGTGTCTGCGCCAAACAAGATGACACCAAGATTTAAAAATTACTGGTTAATTGAACCAATAATGATAGCCCAGCATGCACGGCAAGATCCCCTAAGCCAGACAACGTTAAAGAGAGAGATGGGAATTGCCACGTTGCCTGGGACTAAGTCTGTGCAGGTAAACACTGCTTTTAGCTTGCCAGCTGGCAAGTGTCAATTTGAATTGGTCTGTGTTCCATTTTGAAGGGCTGAGGCTTTCTGCAACATTATCATCCTTAGGGCTGCTAGGTTCACATCAGATAGCAGAGTAGAAGGAGCTGAATTATATGTTGAACCTTTTTCAAATTATCCTCTGTGTGGCAGATCAGCTTTCCCTCACTCTGCTTTATGCCCAGTGCCCAATCCATGAGCCGGCCCTGCTCAAGGTGTGGAAAGTCACCTTGAAGGACGCATCTGGTACAAAGACTTGGCTAAACTTACAAATTTCCAATAGTTTTCAATATATTTCTGCTCAAAGGATTCAGATAGATGAGACAGCAAAGCTAATGGAAAGAGGAATGACCACCCGTGCCCAAAGTCCCACTCTGATGCCAACTGGTCCTCTAAGGTCTGAGCAATACAGAAAATCATGAGAAAAAATTTGGGTTGTTAACTGCAGTGCTCTTGCTTTATTCAAGTGCCATGGATGCCACATACAAAAGCTTACAAAGTGTTGTCAGCACTAAAGTGTTGAGCTCCTGGCCAGAAGTGGTGCTCACAACCCCCCAGAATTTGCATTTGAGGGACTTTGTCAGGACTGGCTCCTAATTGGGGAGGCTCTTACTGTCTGGGCACCCAATGGGTTGTCCTAAAATTCATTTTATCACCTCTTTTCCTATCTCTAGTTTTCCCAAATGGTTGTCATTCATTCATCTGGCAAATATTTACAGAGTGTCTTCTGCCTGGTAGAAACTACTCCAGAAACTGTTTTGGTGGTGAATCAAATAAACCTCAATGGAACTAATATCTTTACCAGAAAGATGGAGTATAAGAAAAACAAAGACAGGAAACAAATAAATATTTAAATGTCTGGCAGTGGAAAGTGCTATAGAGAAATGCAGCTCAGAGAAGATAAGGGACGAAAGATTGCTATTCTTACACAATAGTCTGGGCAGGATTCTCTCTGGTAAGAAAACATTTGGGTGGAAACTCGATAGAAGTGAGGGAGTGAACTATTTTATTAATCAAGGAAAATATGTTCCAGGCAGAGGGAATCATCAGTGCAAAGGCCTAGATGCTGGAGGGTGTTTGGTGACTTTGAAGAACTGCATCGAGACAGTGTAGTTGAAGGGTGTGCCAAGGACGGAAGTGGAAGAAGCTGAAATCAGAAGAATGTGTGTGTGTGTGTGTTTGTGTGTGTGTGCTTGTGTGTGTGTCTGTGTCTGTGTGAAGAACATGTAGGGCCTTATAGGCCATTGCAAGGAATGTGACTGTTACTCTGAATGAGATGGAAAGCCACTGGAAGATCTTAAACACACACTGGGTAGGACCTAACTTACTCAAGTTTCACTTTGGCTGCTGTGTGGACCAGAGTCTGTATGGGGATGAGAGTGGAAGTTAATCACCAGTGGAGGTGAAACTAGTGGAAGTGAACCATTCTTAGAGTCTGATATATTTTATTTTTTTAAAGCTTATTTATTTTAGAGAGAAAGCGCACACACACATAGTGGGGTGGTAGGGGCAAAGGGAGAGAGAGAGAATCTCTAGCACACTCCCTAACTGACGTGGGGCTTGATCCCACCACCGGAGATCATGACCTGAGCCAAAACCAAGAGTCAGACAGCCAACGGACTGAGCCACCCAGGCACCTCCAGAGTCTGATAGATTTTTAAATGTAGAACTAATGGGATTTATCAATGAACTGGTTGTGAGGTGTGAGAATGATGGAGGATTCAAGGACTGACTCTTGGGTTATCACAAAAGCAATTTCTTACCACCCCATCTTTGTAGGCTCTAATGGAAAGAATGGCAGATGCTTGCCCCAATAACTGGCACAGATATGTGAGGCTCCCACTACCTCTTCTAGACAATGAGGAGCAACCCTCCATTCCATCTTTCCGATCCAGCAAATGGCACAGTTTGGGGAGGCAAAAAGACTTTGGTAGGAGAAAGGCTATCAAGCACTTATTCCCTCCAAAAGACATGGATCTCATTTCTTCTGATAGGATTGTTGAAAAAAATTAGTGAAGTAAGCAACGTACCAAGCATGGAGTCTGGCCGACAGTAAGCATTCAGTACGGCGTCTGTACAAAAGCTAATTTTTATTATTGCAAATCACAAACTAAACAACCTATAAAATCAGGCAATGATCTCATTGTCTTTTTTGTTGATAATGTTGAGAAATGTTTATATTATGTTGGTAAATATGAGTTTATGCTCATAAAAAGCTTAATTTAATTCTCTCCTGACTTTCTGGAGACTTGCAGGAGGATTTGGGGGGTGGAAGTGGGGTACAGTACCAAGTGGGATAAAAGATAATTCTTAAATGAAACTATTTGCTCCTTCCCTTCACATTGGTGCGGCTACAGAGTGGGAGCTCACATCAGAGTCTATCATAAAGCAGCTTTATTAAAAATAGTAATAATAATAATAATAATAATAAAAGGATCCAGGTTAATTCCAGCTCTGGACCCTGTGAGCAGCACTTATATGGGCAAAAGGGGATGCTTTCCAATGCCGGTATTGATTTTCATGTATAAATCCCTCCTCACAGAATCCTCTCCTCATTTCAGCCAGTGTAAAAGTAATCATTCTCTTTATGACCACTCCTTCAAGTTAGATCTAAGCCATTTGCAAAAGAAAGGAGAAAAGCCGGGAAGCGGAGCCCTGCAGCAGAAAGGCATATGAGGTATCTCCTCTTAGGAGTCC
>NW_022631250.1:254211-362554 GCF_010015895.1 Lontra canadensis
GGTTGCTAGATTTGGCAAATAAACATGCAGTAACTCAGCTAAATTTGCAGTTCAAATAAATAACAAAAAATTTTTTTTAGTATAAGTTGTGTCCCATGCAATATTTGGGATATAATTACACTAAAAAATGTTTTTTATATGAAATTCAAATACAGATGGGCATCCTGCATTTGAGGAGGTAACACGATCCCAGGAAGCTAAGGAGGGGGGAATACAAGACAAAAAAGGAAAGACCAATGCAGAATGCATTAATGAGCAGGTGTGGACAACTATAGCTCACCTCTGGGGACTCTGGGAAACTGTAGAGGACATACTTTAGAGTTGTACTATTTGGGGGCAAAGGAACATGGACATGTATTCACTGTCTTTTTCCGTTATTTGTTAAGTGTTGGTCCTGGGGCATAAACCCTCTCCTGCCCATTCTGTTTGCCCTGCAGTCATAGAATTCCCTGGCAGAGAGTTGCAAGTACTTGCAGTAGAAGTCTATGGCAAGTATTAGAACCTTAAGTACCAAGGGGTATTGATAAAACCTGAGTTTCTTATTTGGTGACTTTGGGCAAGTCATGGCACCTCTTTGTGTCTAAATCCTTAGCTCTTCACCTTTCTTCCCAGAAGCTCTCTCCTGAGGATAGTGAGTTATTGACACCTTCTCTAGGAGAAGCTGCTCACTTTCCCAGCCTGGGGCAGATGTGGTTGGTGTTTATCCAGTTCCCCATGCTATAACTACCCCAGGATCTTTTAAAAACCCTGCTTCTATGAAATGCCCACTATCCTGTTTTCAGTTCGTTAGCGAGCCTAACACATGGTTCAGAGTCTTCCATCATTCCTCATATCCTAACATCCTCCTATGCAGCTCCCACACCAGCATGGATGCTCTCTTGCCACCCAGGGCTTCTCCTCCAGAGAACTTTACCTTTACTTCACTTCAGCCACCTGTTCCTTAGAGACACACTACACTGTGTCATCATCTGGAACTGCTCCCCCAAAGGTTGGCTCCCACCTTATCACTGAACCCTCTTAATGAGTCACTATTGAGATTGTTTTTTTGACCCAACTGAGACTCCTAATACCTTGAACCTCTCTGTCAGCTTCCTCCAGAGTTACTGCTTTTCCTATTCAAGTGAGACTAGATGGTTTATGTTTTCAAACTCACTCTTTGCCCGTGATTATTCTAACACTCCAGCCTAACAAAACCATTACCCTCAGTCATCCATCTCACCATTTCCTCTACATCTATACCTGATCAGTGGAGTCCTGCTGGTTGATACCACAGAACTATGGGAAATGATGTCTCTAAAAAGTCATGAACTCACCTTAACTGCCCTCTCAATGCTGTTGGCAATCCTATTATATTCCTTACTTTTCTCAAATCTTCTATCTCACTTGCACAATTCTCCCTGCCTGTATTATCCCATCCTGATTTTTCTTCCTCATTCTTTCTTCTACACCTAGAATATGATTGTACCCCGTCTTGTTCCACAAAGAAAATCACAAAGGGAATCCTGGCAGATTCTTGTCATTGAAATCACAAGTTTTCCACATTCATCTTTTTCTTCTTTTCTTTTGATATAGTGAAAAATAGGTCATGTATTTCTTTCTTCTTATTGCATCAGTCTCCCCATCACTCCTTCCAGCTGCTTTGGTCATTTCCTCTGGGAAGTCTAGTCTGTTCTCTGCTCCCACCCCACCTCCAGCAGGGTTAGATGTCCTGCCCATGTCCTCCCATGTAATGCTGCACTAACTCCTAGCTTTGCACTGAGAACACTATCCCTAGCCATAAGCTCCAGGGACAAAAGAAATAATAGGTCTTACTGGTTCATAGTTGTTCCCATTACTATTCAAAAAGTTTCTGCTGAGTAAGTGAATTAAAAAGAAATTTAAAAAATGAATTGGCTTTGTATCAGTTTCCTGTGCTACTTAGAGATGGCCATTTTTGTTTTCAAGCATTAGATTTCAACAAGACCTGTTGAATCTACAGAGATCATGTATACTGCAGGTATACATTTTTAAGTGACCTGAAATGAATGCTCAAGTCAATCAGTTTACTCAATAAAATGGCCAACTAACAGAAACAGAGCCTGTTTATTTGATGAATTCGAAAGGTTAATTTAGTCAGAATGAAGAGATCCTGTAGCCCAATGTAGACTTACTGTGTGTTACGCCTCAGGGGGGACTACTGTGTTCTAGCAGTGAAAAGATGGAAGAAATTCTCATTGAAGAAGGAATGCAACTATTGGCATAAGCACCAATATCCTATCATCTTTTCCCACTGAATTTTCCTATCAGTCTAATAAAAAATAGAAGTTGCTATTAAGGATGTGGGTACCTTGTTATTCCTTAGCATGCATATATATATATATATATATATATATGTTTTTTAAAAGGATTTTATTTATTTATTTATCTATTTATTTGTCCAAAAGAGAGAGAGAGCACAAGCAGAGAGAGCAGCAGGCAGAGGGTAAAGCAGACTCCCCATCAAAAAAGAAACCTGATGCAGGACTTGATCCCAGGACCCTGGCATCATGACCTGAGCCAAAGGCAGAAACTTAATCAACTGAGCCACTCAGGCATCCCTAGTGTACACATATTTCAAAATGAAAAATTAGTTTCTTGACTATAATCTTGTTCATTTTATGCAAGAGATCTCATTAAATAATCCTAATATATCTACAATTTCCACTTCTAATTTCAGCCAAAGAATATGGGTTTTTCTAACCCTGTTGAGAATATAAATAAGATTTTAGTCTTCAGGCATCCAGAAGAAATAGCATATTTTGATATTTCTTTCTCTCATTGAATGAATTCATTCACAATTTCTCTGAGAAATTCCCATCCTAAACCATCAGTTAAAGCCCAGTCCAGAAGTTTGTTTTATTGAGTACCCTATAATTTCATTAGCAGTTACAAATCTCAAGGTTGATGATATCTTAACATAGCACAAAACACATTATATTGGTTCCCAAATTGCTAAGGTCAAAAGGATTTGGGTAAGAGTAAAATATTTCAGTATCTAAGACCAAATATAAAGTCAAAATACATTTAATACATTCTATAGGAAAATTCTGGCATTTATCTCAATGGGTCTTCCATATGATCAAAAGTTTACATGTACTCATTCTTTCTGTTGATGTCATATAAAGCACTGCCATTATAATAACCTCTCAATAACTCATGCTAATGGTGGGAAAGTATGTACAATTTCAGAGAGAAAAAGAATTTCAAAGTATTTTATAAAAATTACTCAAAAACACCTTTATTCTCACTCACTTGTTCAAGAAACTATGTATTACTCCCTTGTTCCTCCCCCTTTATCTCATCTTTTTCTATCTTTCCATCTTAAATCCACCCTTTATACTTGGAGCGAAATCAACAAGATCCCATAGGAAGCTCAGTGGCAAGATAGTACGATGTGCATTAATGTTATCCACTCAACAAAGCCACATTGTGTTGGAAAAAATATCTCAGGTCATAACGACCATGCAAAGCATGGATTATAAAGAACTAATTCTATTTCTTTCTATTCTTCAACTTTATACTCCCATACAAATTACATCCCCTCCAAAATATTGAGAAATTAAAAACATGCCAAACTATATTTACAATAGAGATTTTTAAAAAGAGGGTAGATTCAGATAAAGAAGGCAGAAAATCATTGTATTTAAGTGCTTGGGATAAGAAAGTCTGCACTGATTTTCACTCTGAGCTCCTTAGAAACTACTACAAAAAGGGAAACCCAATGTAACACATAGTTCTTATTATTTGCATTTAAATTTAAAGATGTTTAAGAGATATGTGGGCATAATTCTAAAAGAAACATATCCAGGATCATGGATTGTCACAGAAGGGACATTAGTGATGCAGTGGAAGATGCATTCTCAAAACAATGAAGCGCCTTAATATTCCTTCATTTGATTATACTTAGAATTTTCTTTTTTCCAGTTTGAAGATTAGGGAAAAAAATGAAGTCATATGTGCAGCATAAGAAAGAAAAGGCGAGTGCAGGCTTCATTCTTAATTCCCTTCTGCTGGATATTTCTCTGCTGCATGGTGGTCCAAAGCAATACAGACATAGCTCTTAATGGAAGTACTGGGGATGCTATTTATCACTTCAACACACTGTTTTAGTCCATAAAATTCCTAGAGACAGAGCTATCTTTATGAGCCATCACACAGTTTTAGTAGGACATTTGGGGTTGGACTAAGTCCATGTTTGGCTGCTTATATTAAATTGTTGTTCCAAAATTGGGTGCGTTTCAACAGAGTTGGCATGGAACACACTTGTCCTTGCTATCACCAAGCCAATGGACCCAGACTGTTTCTGCATATAGGGCATCATACCCACCCCAACGTTCACCCATAGTTAATGGCACTAAAGCTGGCTCAGTGAGAAAATGAGTACCTGAAGTGTTTGGCCACTGTATTCTTAATTCAGATGTTTTATAAACCAATAAAACCTTTATTCAAAAGCAGTTCCCCCCACAGAATATTTTTGTTTGGGTTTATTTTACTTTTTATTTTGCTTTTGGCTTTGAAGTTTAGGTTGGAATAGAAGCAGAAGTTCCAGGATGCCATGTGAAGGGCCAGGATAATGACGCCATGATAGCAACCAGAAAATAACTGAAAACTCAAGAGAGAATATTTTTAGCATATCTCCCATGATTTTTCAAATGCTGAAATGAGCCAGTCTTAACTCAAGTGACTGATGGAGGATAAAACCCTATTTTCTTAAGCATCTGCCCAATGGTTGCTGATGACCAGCCAGCCCCTAGGCTCTGCTTTGTCACCTCTTTGCAGCAGGTATCTTTTAAACTGCACCTTCAGATGTTTGCAGTTCACAAACTTCCACTGCTGTCCATCTAATTAAGACCATGTCCAACTGGGGTCAAAGTCTACAACACCAGGCATACTCTCGTTTATGTAAAATGAGTCAGTCCCTTAAAAATGGAGGTAACAAATAATTTTATGTAAATAACAGATGATGATGTTGAGAAGCAACAATGCCTCCCCTACTCACCTTCATTTATCAGCTCTATGTATGACTCCAAAGTCTATACTTTAGCCCTAATCTTCTTTCAGCTGGCTAGTAGAGACTTTTCCTTCAATGTCTTGCTCCATGTCCGCACAACTCATCATTTCTCCTGGAAACCAGCTGATTCTCCTAATATTAACATGCCCCCAACACACACCTGTTTTCTTCTTCTAGAACTAAATCAGATCCAGGTGAACTCCCTTTCCATACTGCTCTGTGTAACTAGGAGTTGCACATGACCTTATCTTTACTGCAATTCTGGGGTAAGACAGTGCCTAACTAACAAACAAGGAAACATCTCAGCAACTTCCTGGTTGGAGCAAAAGTTTCCTCAGTTTTCAGCAGAACCAGAGAGATATATTTAGCTTCATTGACAACTTCATGTTCTACTTTCATGCACATTCCATGTCCCCATAAATCAAAACTATTATGTGAGGAATCCTACATTGCTCTTTTTTTTTTCTGTGATGATTACATCTATATATTTTTTAAAATTTAATTTTCACTTGTTTCTTTTCTTTCTTTTCTTGGAGCTTCTGCAGATTTGCAGACACCCTAAGAAAACCAGGGGCTCCAGTTAGTAGTGTCAGTGCTTTGTTAATGCTGTGTATCCACACCTGACTGGAATCTCTTGCCAGACTCTGCTGCTGCCAAGGCTGCTGGTCTGGGTTATAATACCACAGTTTATTCCAGATTTCCTGGTCTGGGGAGGCTGCCCCTTTCCCTTCAGTGTCTGAGTCTTCCGGGGCCCCAGAAGTCTGTTCATTCCAAACTCATTCCTTGCTCAGATCTAAAGTGCCCAGGTTCACCTCAGTTTTTGACTATTTATCTAGACCCTGGCTCATTCCTGACTGTGCACTCCTGAACTTTCTCAGGACTCTCTGACCTTGGACCCCTCCTTTTTCCTCTCAGGGTCCTCTCTGGTTCCCATCTCTGATGACCACTACTGCCTGCTGCCTCCTGACATCCATGCTTTAACCCTGGGGGCCATATTTGACACTGTGCCTCCCTTGTCCAGAATCACTTGCACAATGCTTGTGGCTTCTCATATTATTGCCAGAAATCATTGTTCCTATGTGAAGCTCTTCTTATAATTAATAGTGGCCTAATACAGGCCTGTATCAGTTCCTACTATTTTCCATACATCTAGGACACAATTACCAGATAAATCTGGGCAACACTGTTTAATTTGTCATGTGTCTGTCTTTTCTCTCTAATTTCTGAATCATGGGATGCAGGTATCCTACTGTCACCTTGTAGGGGTGAGTATTCAATCATTATCCATTGATGGATGTTGAATGAATCAAATCATTAGTGAAAGTTACTGGAAAAATAAATTGGAAACATAGGTATCGCAAGGGGCCTTGTTAAATATACTCTCACTGGTCTAATTGCATTTAATTAAGTCCCTTGGGGAATAATTGCCCCTAAGGCCATGTCATCTAAGGTCAATGTGACTTATTTTAATCAGAACCTCTCATAGGGGTGATGGAGCAATTATAAGCATTTGGACTTGCATCTATGACTTGGTTGTGGCACCATTTTAATTTTGTTTCTGAAACCTCTGGATTCTAAAGTGTAGGAAGAGGACTTTGTAATTAGGCCAAATAATAGCCTGCTTACCTGCTTATCCAGATTTCCTCACAGCTTCTGTACCCTTGCTGTGGGCTTCTTCTCAGAGGCCCTGCACTCATGTCAGATGACATAATGACTCTGGGAAGACAAGATGTGGGAATAAACCGGTTAAAGTGATGTAGTGTTTGTAGTAAGTGTAATTTTGTTATTTTATCTAGAAATATAAAGTAAATCGTTGTGTGATACCTTTGACTCACCACTGTGGCATTAGCCTCTGGGCATGTTAACCAAGAAGACAATAAATACAATAGATTAATAATTAGGTTTAGCTTTTTGGACACATATTTTAATCATTAAAATTATGGGCTGTGTCTTCAATCTACAAGCATTTGCTCTTTGATCCCAAGTACACGGATTTCATGATCAAAGAAAATGGTTGCAGGAATTGTGGAACAACTCTTGCCTACTTTGTCCCTCTGGTCTTGGGAAAATGTTTAGTTTGATTTAAAAATTTCTCACAAAATATTTTTATGTAGAATGACTTTGTGTGGTGGTCTTGTCTAGTGATTATAAAGAAGTATGGGACCCTTCACTGAATAACAAAAAATACTGAACAATATTGGAAACCAAGAATACTATGTCTTTGTATCTGGAGTAGATGTGGAAGAGGGTATTAGGATGGTGATACATAGTTGAGAAAGATGGATGGCATAGTGAGAGGAAAGAGCCATGGGACCCATGGGAACCATTTGGAAATAGCTTACCTCAATCTTGGTTCTCTCCAGCCAGGATTAAAATCTAGTCATTTAACAATAAGGATAGTGATAACTAGAAGCTATAAGAGAAGTGTGGAGTCACTGGCTGGAGATCCTATAATTGATATTATCTTATGTATATGAAGTTTTTAACAAATGCTTGACACTTACAACAAAGATAAGATACACATAATTCACTTGCTTTTATCGAAGACTATACCTAAATAAAAAAGGACTTATTACCTATCTTTCTTGATAAAATGCCCTCAAACTTGGAATGGGAAGAAATCCAGTTCATGACTATAAGAACTATTTTCTGTATTCAATTACTTTCTCTAGGATGCTCACAATACAAAGGGAAAATGAAAGTAAACAGTAAAGTAGAAATGAAGAATAAAGATCAGAGACTTCAACCTTGGAATAAAATCTGAAAAATATCAGGGCACACTATTGTAAATAACAAATAACTTTAAGGATCTGAATTAATCTAGAGATGGCTTTAGAGAACACCTATTGGCTTCAAGTAATATTGTGTTTGGTCTTGGTAATTCAGCCAAGAGAATGCTGAGAAAACATGATTAAACGCCCTGGCTCTATGGTTGACAATACTGGGCAAGTTGGTTAGGTTAGTAGAGTTGTAGAAAATCAAGTACCAGGGCACCTGAGTGGCTCACTCGTTATGCATCTGCCTTCAGCTCAGGTCATGATCTCAGGGTCCTGGGATCAAGCCCCACATTCATCTCCCTACTCAGTGAGGACTTTGCTTATCCTATTCCCTCTGCCCCTCCCCCCACTCATGAGTGTGCTCTTTCTCTCTCTGAAATATATAAATATATAAAAGCTTAAAAAAAAAAGAAAAGAAAATCAAATATCTCTGATGTAAATGGTGAAGATTTGTACTAGATGATTTCTAAAAGACCTTTTAGGATCTGCAATTCTATGTTTATGAGAGGTATCATGTAATTTATTAAATAAAGCCAGTCACTGTTCCTCCTTCCTTTCTGAGTTGACCCCACCAGCGCCTCTTTAGCTACTTGTATACCATATATTCCTTTCAAGGCCATCTACCTGAATTTTCACATATGACAAATTATATATCACTTACTAGACACTTCACACGTGCTACCTCCTAGTATATCTATTTTTTATTTTCTCTGCTTCCCCAGTATTTCTGGCACTTAACATAGGGCTATACATACAGAAGATATGTAGTGAATGATAATTAGCATATAATAAAGTCTCAGTTTCTCTAGAAGATGTATTTCTCATCAATTTAGAGAGGCGTTGGGAGGTTGAAGGCCAAGAAAGACGGATGGGAAAAGAATAATCCTTGGCCACAGATACACATTGTTTACAAATATAGCTTCCCCAATGAACTGTATGTCCATGGGCAAATTATTTGATCTCTCAGAGGCTTTTTCCTCCATTTCCTAAATGAAAACCCCTTCTGGTGTCAGTCAAACACCCTCTCAAGAAGGGGGAAAGTTATCAGACAAGTAAGAATGGGAGTAACAAAGAGGGCAGGTATTTAATATAGCAACTTAGCAGTCTCAAAACTATGGGGTTTTCATCATCCTACAGTTGATAGATTGCATTTGATTATGAGCAGAAAGGATTATTAAAGGTTTTCAAATAAAAATTGAAGCTGACAAAAAGATTCAGGATTATAAACCTACCCCCCCCCCCCGCAAAAAAAAGCTGGAACTCTCCTTTATTGTTTCTTTCTACTAGCTGCTCTCCCACCCAGGCCTAATTCTCCAGAGCAGGAACACTTACTGGTCCTTCCCTAGGTGGATTCAGGTTTTATGGGGCCTGAAATCTAGAACATTTTGGAAAGTCTATAGAAAGAAAAGAATTTTTAAAAAGTATATATTTAAAATTAGACATGAAAGTACATTTTAGAATAAGAAAATATAACAAATCACAAAATTTTTATTTTATTTCATCATGATAAGTGTATTTTTAATCCACACCCTCCTACCCACCTCCCCTTTAGTAACCATCAGTTTGTTCTCTATAGTGAAGAATCTGTTTTTCGGTTTGTCTCTTTCTTTTTCCTTTCCTCATTTGTTTTGTTTCTTCAATTCCACATATGAGTGATATAATATGATATTTGTCTTTCTCTGACTAGCTTATTTCACTTGATGTTATACTGTCTAGCTCCATCCATGTCATTACAAATGGCAAGATTTCATTCTTTTTTTATGACTGAATAATATTCCATTATCTATCTATCTATCATCTATCATCTCACTTCTTTATCCATTCATCTATAAATGGACACTTGGGCTGCTTCCATAGTTTGGCTATTGTAAATAATGCTGCAATAAACACAGGGGTGCATGCACCCTTTGAATTAGTGTTTTTGCATTTTGGGGGTAAATACCCCGTACTGCAATTCCTAGATCATATGATAGTTCTATTTTTAATTTTTTGAGAACTTCCATACTGTTTTCCTCAGTGGCTGCACTAGTTTGCATTCCCACCAACAGAGCACAAGTGTTCCTTTTTCTCCACACCCTCACCAACACTTGTTGTTTCCTGTGTTTTTATTTTAGCCATTCTGACAGGTGTGAGGTGCTATCTCATTGTAGTTTTGATTTCCATTTCCATGAATGATAAGAGATATTGAGCATCTGTATGTCTTCTTTGGGAAAATGTCTGTTCATGTCTTCTGCCCATTTTTAAATAGATTATTTGTTTTTTGGGTGCTGAGTTGTATCAGTTCATCATCTATTTTGGATACTAACCCTTTACAGATATGTCATTTGCAAATATTCTCTCCCATTTAGTAGGTTTCTTTTAGTTTTATTGATAATTTCCTTCACTGTGAAGAAATTTTTATTTTGACATAGTCCTGATAGCTTACTTTTGCTTTTATTTCCCTTGCATCAGGAGCCATAACTAGAAAAATAGCTACGGACAATGTCAGAGAGATTACTGCCTATTCTCTCTTCAGGTTATGATTTCAGGTTTCAGTTAGGTCTTTAAGCCATTTGAGCTTATTTTTGTATGGTGAAAGAAATCGGTCCAGTTTCATTCTTTTGTGTGTGGCTGCCCAGTTTTGCCAACACCATTTGTTGAAGACTGTATTTTCCCATTGTATGTTCATTTATCCTTTGTGGAAGATTAATTGACCATATAATTGTGGGTATATTTCTAGGTTTTCTGTTCTGTTCCATTAATCTGTGTCTGTTTTTATGCCAATACCATATTGTTTTAACTACTACCACTTTATAATATAACTTGAAGTCTAGAATTGTGAAACCTCTAGTTTTGTTTTAGTTTTTCAAGATTTCCTTGGCTATTTGAGGTCTCTTGTGGTTCCATACAAATTTCAGGATTGTTTATTCTAGTTCTGTGAAAAATGCGGATTGCATTTTGATGGAATTGCTTTCAATTTGCAGATTGCTATGTAGTATAGATATTTTAACACTATTTGTACTTCCAACCCATGAGCATGGGATGTCGTTCCATTTTTTCTGTTGTCTTGAATCTTTTTCATCAGTGTTTTATAGTTTTTCAGAGTATTCACTTTCTGATGTTTCATTATTAGTCTATAGGAATGCCACAGATTTCAGTATATTGATTTTGTATCCTGTGACTTTACTGAATTCATTTATCAATTTTAGTAGTTTTTTGGTGGAGTCTTTAGGGTTTTCTACATACACTACCATGTCATCTGCAAATAGAGTTTCACTTCTTTTTATCAATTTGGATGACTTTTATTTCTTTATGTTGTCTAGTTGCTTGTGGCTAGGACTTCCAGGACTATGTTAAATAATAAGGGTGAGAATGGACATTCTTTTCTTGTTCCTGACCTTAGGGGAAAAGCTCTCATATTTTCACCATTGAGTATGATGTTGGCTGTGGATTTTTCATATAAGGCCTTCATTATGTTAAGGTGTATTCCTTCTAGACCTACTTTGCAGAGGGTTTTTATCATGAATGGATGTTGTACTTTATCAAATGCTTTTTCTGCATCTCTTGAAATGATCATATGGTTTTTATCCTTTCTTTTATTGATGTGACATATCATGTTGATTGTTTTACAAATATTGAACCACCACTGCATCCTGGGAATAAACCCCACTTGACTGTTGTGTATAATATTTTAACGTATTGTTGGATTGGCTTGCTAATATTTTCTTGAGGATTTTTGCTTCTATGCTCATGAGAATAAAAAGTTGAAAATACCATCCCCCTTCACAAATTGAGAAAAAAAATATGCTTTTATGTGAAATGTCTGTTGCTCTTCTATAATATTTCTCTCCTACATTTTTTGGCTGATTATACCTTTCATACTCATATGACAATGATTTTGTTATCTTTAAAAAAAAGAATATAATGATCATTGAATTTCTACTAAGTGTCATTAATCAGGTTTTTTTTATTATTGATAGTTTAGCAAATATTTAAGTTCATAATTTATATTGATAATTCCATGTAAAATTTGAGGATTACTGTCAATTGGAGGAAATATCTATCATATTTCTTTCATATATGAACAAAAATATTTCACAGCTTTTAAACTTTCCTGTGTAGCTACTAATCTTAAATACTTATTGAAGTATTAAATTAAAAAAACTCTTAAATGCTTATTTAAGAGTTTGTCATCAATATCCTCATAGTAATGGCATATTATTAGTTGTACATTATCTTTGTTATTGTCATTATTTTATGTCAAATCAAGCATGGACAATTGTAAAGATGGCTATCTTTTTTCTTTTTTTATAAGTAGGCTCCATGCCCAAGGTGGAGCTTGAACTCACAACCCTGAGATTAAGAGTCTCATGTTCTACCTACTGAGCCAAGGTAACCCCAAATGTTTTTCCTTTTTCTTCATCTATGCCTTTGGTAGTATCCCCCCTTACCCTACCACCTGACAATAACTCTAGATTTAGCCATGTGACTTACTTTATTGGAACATTACCAAACATGATGCAAACCAGTATTTGGATTTGGGCTTGTCTCTGCTTGCTGTTGTTGGAAACAGTGCAACTACCACCAGAAGAACAAGCCCTGACTTGTCTGCTAAATAATGAGAGGCCATGGACCCATCATCCCAGTTGACTGCCAGCCAACTGCAAACCTGGAAGGGAGGAAATGCCAGATCACTAGGCTTTAGGAGACCTATTGGATACTGTAAAACAATAAATTGTTTAGAGCAGTAGCAGGAGTGCCCAACTGAGTCCAGCCCAAATCACTAATGTAGTGAATAGGGAGCAAAATAAATTGTTTTAAGCCAGAGCTTGGCAGACTTTTTTCTGTAAAGAACTAGGTAGTAAATATTTTAGGATTTGTGGACCACTTGAAAGTCTCTGTTGCATTTCTTCTTCTTCTTTAAAAAACAAAGCAAAAGAACAACAAAACCCAAAACAACAACAACAAAAAAGAAGTCATGGGCCTCATTTGGCCCATATCATATAGTATAAGCCATTAAGTTTAGGGAAAGTTTGTTATACAGCAAAAGCTAACTAATTTATCAGGAAGTTTAAGTGGTTTCCCAAATACATTCATAAAATTCTTTTTTTTCATTATTGGATTCACAACAAGCCCAGGGCCTGATATGTCTTCTATTTAAAATGTTTCGCTTCAACTTAACAAATTACTTTCAGTATGATATAAAAATATTTGTCAAATTCTCTTAAGAAAAATTTCTATTGATTATACTTTTCACCTTTATCCCTTATATTTCATATTGCATTAATTTATATTTAATATTTTCTCAATATCTTTGATAATAGAACTAAAGTTTGCAAAAGAAAACATCTTCACATATGTATGTCCAAATCAGAAGTCCATAATTTCTCATCTGTTTCACTTAAATACTCTAAAACATCTTCCCAGCTAGCAGTAAAAAGTTGTCTTTGAGCCTCACAACTTTCTGAATAAATGTTTGCAGCTTCTTTATGTTTGTATTCCTTTTCCAATTTCTAGAAAATATAACCTGGAGTTCTTAAAAAGTCATTGTACTCTTGTTTTAAGTATGAATTTACATATTTGTTGACTAAAAAAATGTTCTATAAACCAGCTCCTTGCTATACACATTTTAAACCTTATTTCTTCTCCACTAAGTATATCAGGTGAGGTAGCACCTATTAATAGTGCTTCTGGCCTGTACCTTCATATTTCCATAACAAGTGGCTAGGCATAGTGGGTAGTAAACTATTCCCAGAAGCCATCTCTAAGCTTCTAAGTAGCACTAACTTAACTACATGGAATTGACTGCATCCCACATAAATATATAGGACTAAACCCAACAAATGTCTCCTAAATTTAGCACTCACCTAGCCATAATCCAGGAATGCTCATGGCCACTCTAATGCTACCTAACAAAAAGGAAGTGTGATGGAGGGAAAATCAGAATGGAAAGACAGAGTAGTCTTAACCAATCATATTTAAAATATCTTTCCTTACAAACTTCAAAAAATGTACGAGCATGTGAACATATTATTAGGAGTCATTCCAGGGAAGGTACCCATACAGGTGAGGGGACTTGAAACTTTAGTGTTATTAGTTTCCCTACAAATCTACCTTTGTAACTTTCACATTTTAGTCAAATCAGAAGAAGCAAGCATGGGTTCAAATTGGTGGGAGTAGCTTATTGCCCAATTCCATTAAGATAGATTTATCCAAAAAATGGCAGTCTTCAGGGTGCCTGGGTGGCTCAGTTGTTAAGCATCTGCCTTCGGCTCAGGTCATAATCCCAGTGTCCTGGGACTGAGCCCCACATCAGGCTCCCTGCTCAGCAGAAAGCCTGTTTCTACCTCTTCCACTTCCCTTCCCTGTATTCCCTCTCTCACTGTCTCTCTCTCTCTCTCTCTGCCAAATAAATAAATAAAATCTTTGAATAAAAAAAAGGCAGTCTTCACTCTGAGTTCTCAAGCAATAAAAATATTTTTAGCATGAGTAAATTGACTATATATGCACTGCAGTCTCCACGTCAAACATTTTCAAGTACAGCTAAATATTTCCATGTGATTTTTTCCACCTTCAATATAAAACGAAGCACTTTTTTTTTTTTTTTAACTTTAAAGTGTCCACTGTTTAAATCTGAACTAACATCGCTGGAGTCTCAGTCATCAACTCTGTCTATTTAGTATCTGTTTGTAACATCAATCACAGTTGACACAAAGAGTTATGTCCGTGTAAAATTATTCCCACAATTTAACTGACCAAAAGCTATTTATTGGTCAACAATGTGAAAATGCTTTCTCTTGGCCAGGTTAATTTAAAATAGTGTTTTGGTTTGGGGAAAAAAAAAAAAGTTTCCATGAGATTTTCCTTATCTCTGTTTCCCATCTGGCTTGCTGTTATAAACATTTAATCCAGTGTTTGCTGCCAGTGTTTCCCAGAAAGCCTTATAATTGCTTGGAATTTGTATGAACAGTTCCAGTCTGGTGCACAATTAGGGATGCACTATAAAATTTTCATTGCTCGATTTAGTTGAAATTATAAAATGGATAGGGAACAATAATACCCATAGTTGTAGACTATAAAAACAACTACTAGAAATTTGAAAATAATAATGCTAATAGATAAAATTTTGATTTGTGGTTATAAGCCTCAAAGAAATCGCAATCCAAACACAGACCCAGAATATTTAATGAGAAACTAAATGTGAAAAAAAGGACTTAAAGTTTGAAAATTCACTGGGTTCAACAGGGAAAGAATGAAGGAGGACTCACTGTCCTATGCTTTCTCATGTAAAAAGGCATCAGTACAAATGTAAGGAGCAATACTTTGTCTGGTGCCCTATACCTAAGGAAACAGAGAAATAAGTAAATACTTACAAAAGGCAATTGGTATCATTGTCCTGACAAGATTTGGCAGATTAATCCAATGGGTGTTTTTCATTTCTGAAATAAGCTAATTGTGCAAAACCTTTATAAGGGACTTCTTGTCATGCTGTGGACTATAATTTCCACTGCTTTTAGATTTCTCAAGGCTCCGAAATTGTTCTACCATTGGCCATGCCATCAGAGTATCCATTAAGTTAAGTGAATGGTAGTTGGTCTGTGCCAGTTAGTGTCTTTGAGTGTTTGCATGTGCCAACATCTAATTGAAAAGTATACAGCCCCACACTTGCACTTCAAATGTTTCAGCTCTGTGGGCATAAAATAAAATTAAAAGAATAACACTGCTGGGCTCTTGGCCTAAAACTGCATTTGAGTGGAGAAGCCAGGTGAAATGTAGATAATACAAATGATGGTAAATAGGGATTTCTGAAACCCTCTTGCTATGGAAGGCTTGCTGTGAGAGAACCAATGAGCAGAGTAAGAAAAAGCATTAGCTGTTAAAGAGTCTATCGAGGTAGAAAAATCAATGTTAAAGCAACTCAGTATCAGATTCAGAAGTGTGATCTATTTACTTACCTTACCTATCTACCTGTCTACCTACCTACCTATTATATAGAAAGATATTCAGCAGCTCTATCATCCCATCTATAGGTGAGTAGACACAGGGGAGACAAACTAGCCTATAAAGGAAATGGAGTGTTTCAGTGAAAACTGATGCCAAATTTATAATGGAATTTGGAGGAATACAGTAGCTAATTTTGCCTTAAGAGTCATCTAATTAAAATTAAAGGCTGTAAAATTAAAAAATTAAAAATTAAAAAAAAAAAAACAAAAACAAATTTCTGAAGCCCTGAGGATTGAGGATGCAGAAAATGTTTCCTGACCTCTGCATAGTTTAACTGCTACAATCTACATGTTTGACACTTATAACCCATCAACTATGATTCTATTCCTCGGATTTTCATGGATATTTGTGCACTTCCTAGACCCACCACTTGTATACATCAAGTTGGATAGTTTTATACCATCTTATCCTTGGAGTACAAATGGCACATTCTAAGAAAACTCTAACCTGATTTTAGGGACGATGGTCAGAATGAGATGCTACAGAACACCTGGTTGATATTAAACATTTCTCAGGCAATAGTTTGCAATCATGTGAGCCTCAAAGTCTTCATCAGAAAGTTGGTTCTAATAGCTTTAGCCCACCACACAGAATTATGCTGATAGTGCAATTAGATAATGAATTTCTTTCCTCGAACTTTTCTCTCTCCAGATTTAATTGTATGAAGGAATATACAGATAATACCCTGCATCTTTCTTATTTTGGTTTGTTTTAAATTTAACTTTGTGCTTTCATGTAAAGAATTTCTGTCAGCAACATAGAATTGTGAGACCATGAGTCTTTTTTAGTCTCCTTTACCTCATAGGTGAAATAAAAGTGGTGGTAATTACAATGAAAGGTTGTTGAATTATTAAAAAAGATGTTATATGTGTGTATATGTGTATATGCATTCATAAATACACATATACTTTGTATAGTTAGGCAATATGCTGCTTAATAAACAGTAATTATTATTGATTTTCTTGTTATATGCATAAAGTTACAAATATTCAAGGAAGCAAAATGTTCAAAGGGAATATATATTCTTGAATGGTTCAGGAGATAAAATATTTCTTCTCTTTGGGAAGAAGTTTATGCTTTGCTATATATTATCCAAAAAACTATTGTGGCTATAAAGATATACCTACAACTTAGCTCACATCAGAAGTTAAAGACATCAGAAAACAGTGCCACCTTCATTGTAAATTATTGGATCAGAAGTCTAGGAATAATTTCTAATCTTCTCTTCACCCTAGAAAATAGGTTCAAAAGTCTTAAACTTGCTACTTCCCAATAAGGCAAGTTTGGCCACCATCAGAGGTAGGGGCCTCACCTATTAAAGTAAATACTCAATTTTAATTTTCCTTCCAATTTCTTCCACTTCTTTTAAACCCGTTTGATTTCAGTTAGTAATAAAGCCAAAGTATAAGGAACCACAAAAATGCCTCATACCTCTGCATATGAAGCTCTAGAGATTTACTTGGAGATGAAGATAACCACAGAATGAGGACATTTTGAAGTTTCTCAAGCCAAAGCTTGTTCACAGAAAGGGCTGATTGTGAAGGTATTCTAAATGTTCCCTCTCGAGTTTCCTCTTTGAAGGAAAAGAAACTATATCTAGGCTGCAGCTTTGGAAAGCCCAAGAGTTTTCTTGCATTGCAGTATATTTCTTCAAGAAGCCCTTCTGAACTGTGGATGTCTGTATTGCAAGGTGCTGTCTGTGACTTCAAATGTGAGGTGTATCCAGTGTTAGGACTAATTCAGTCATTAATTCTGTGCCTTTGAAAATGTAGAGGGGTCTAAAGTTAACAGCATAGTATCTGCCTCCTAGAGAAAGAATTCTGCCTATACAACTGCCTCATAGAAACTTTGTATTAACACTTGTGAATCTGCTGCCCTGGGGAATAACAGAGAGAAATGACTGAAAGGATTTTAGAATGACGCTGCCAAGGTATCCTGAGAACTATTGCTGGGTCCCCTCCAGTCGGCACTTGATCTCTATTACCAATTTCTGACCTCAAGCAAGCCTCTTAACCTTCCTGTAATTCAGCTTTCTCAACTGGAGAGTAGGCCTCATAATATTTGTAACTTAACTCCCCAAATGGAATGTTGTAGAGATGAATGAAGCAATGTTTCCAAGATGCTTGCAGGTCTGGGGTGAAACTGTGCTGAAATGGAGCACAAAGCTAAGCCCTGATGTGTCTTACATCTAGCTGAGCATGGATACTAGTCCTGTGGTTTGGATCCAGGGCAGACAGCAGATGAACATCAATCTACTCCAGCTCCTAAAGACTGTGCTCAGGTTGGCAAATCAGAGTGCACAAGGTCACTATGACTCACTCTCGGGCTGTGCTCTTCATTTACAGGTTAAGGGGTCTTTAATGTTCAGACTACTCCTACCACCCCTAAAGCCCTTTACCATATACTGTCACTCAGTTTTAAAATACCAAACACATTTTCCCTTTCATTTTTTACTTTTGGCGCTATTTTATTATAAAATTGTCCCCTGATATTTTTTTTTAAATTAAATGTAGCTAAGTACATGCATCCTTAAATGTCACTTAAAAATGTAAACTCAGAAGCAAGAATGAGGAAAGTCAATGGGATTAAAAAGTATTAAAGGTCAATGTTATTTAACCCACAATATATTAGTTGGATCCTTGGAAGAAATGTTGATGACAATCATAGCTCAACTTAGGAAGTTATTTTAATGCTAATGCCTATTTATAGGCTTTTAGGATAAAGGTATATTGATTGGTTTCCTGTTTTATTAATATCCTGAGACAGTCCTGTATGAAAGCTCCTCTTTAATCAAAAGTAATCATGGTGCCTAACTCTCTTTCCTTAGCACACACCTGTGCCTCCCTCTTGCCTGTTTGTGCTTCAATACAAACACATAGATATGCCCATGGAAATAGTTACCAGCCAGGGAGAGGTTATTGAAATTGAACACATAGAACTCCATGTTATGATACAGATGCCAAAAAAAAAAAAAAAAAAAGATACAGATATCAAGAAGTATCATCACTAGCAGGGCCTCTGTTACTGGCTTTTACATTGTCCCTAAAATTTTCTTAGGTAACGAGATTACTTATTTTCTTAGATAAGAACCTAGGGGCACCTGGGTGGCTCAGTGGGTTAAAACCTCTGCCTTTGGCTCAGGTCATGACCCCAGATTCTGAGATCAAGCCCCGCATAGGGCTCTCTGCTCGTCAGGGAGCCTGCTTCTGCCTCTCTCTCTCTGCCTGCCTCTCTGCCTACTTGTGATCTCTGTCTGTCAAATAAATAAATAAAATCTTTAAAAAAAAGAAAGAAACTAAATATTGCCAAGATACAAATATTTACAAGTGTGTCAATATTAATATTTCAGAGATTGAAGAAATAAGAAATGATACAGATCAGATTTGATAAAGGGGCAATAAATTAATAACAAGACAGCACTGAATATACAGAAATGATGACAGAAGCCCAAACAGATTGGAGAGTTCCAACACCTTGGTAATAAGGATCAATATTATGTTACATGTGAAGGTTAGGGGTGTATAAATGGCCTGTGTGTTAAAGAGGTGACTCAAAAGCTTCACCTAATAGCTTCATTCATACATGTGGAGGGATCCTTTAGATGAGGGATTAATATTGTTCCATGAGGTCACAGGAAGCAAGAGCCAGGACCAGTGGTTGACTCTTCCTTACTATGTCCAGAATTTTCTGGTTGTTACCTCTGTTAGAAGGGAGAGGGCATTTCTATCACTGGCGTGTTTAACTTGAGACAACGAGATGCAAGTCGGTGTGGGTGCTGTGGAGGAAACTGTAGCACTAATGAAGTCACACTGGATCAAAAACATGGGACCATTTTTTTTTATACTGTATAATTCTATGACTTTACCAACTTCTTGATGGCTGATTTAGTGTATGGATACTTACAATGGAAGATGAATAAGAAATAGCATTTACTGTGCACTTGTCAAGAGTTGTATGTTCTCTGTGTTACTTCATTTAGGTCTTAATTCTGTGAGGCACTTATCTTCATTTATCAGATGAAGAGACAGCATTGCAGATATTAAATAAATGGACTAGGAGATATAACTTGCTAGCATAGGTTAGATCCAAGATTTGAGACTAGGTCTATATGGCCTCAAAGTCCCTGATCTTTTTGGTAAACCATCCCCCGAACAGGGAAACTGAACCTCTGCCCTCGGCTAATGGAGTAATTTTCAGGCACTGTCCGTGCAAGGTAGCCCTATAGGAAAGGAAGCTTTGTGAAGAAGACAGTATATTCCATGGGGATATGGAAGGAAAGGTCTTTTGGAAGCCCTGCCCTGTGGTATTCTAGAACTCTTTAGTTACTGAATCAACATAATTGAATGCTTCTTCGAGCTACAGAATCAAAAGCAGAAGTATAAATGGAAAGTTTCAACCTACTTTAACATTCTTCAACAATAGTTATGGCAGAATACAGAAGTATAATATCCTGAAACCCACCAAAATGGAAAGGGAAATTTGGGGGTCTTAGAAGATAGGAATGTTTCCTCATTGGTAACAGACCTGCCACTATTAAAAAATGGGAAAATTAGTCTCTAAGATATTTATTGCCATCTGTTGGAAAATTAGAATAATAAATATATTAATCTAAGATGGCCACAAACATGAATGTCACCATATAGTTTTGTGCAATATACTATTTGCTACCTATAATGATGATCAGAAGTCCTCATCTTGGGATAATCACACTTGATAGAAGCCTCATGAGTAACACTATTACCACTATTTATCAATAGTAATTTATTAAATTAGATATTAGGGACTAGAAGAAATGGAAATTTAAAAATTGTGTCTAATTAAAAGATAATTCATTGATTAATTCACTAATATTGCAAATTTTTATCAAGTGGCTATGAGTCAAGCTTTTTCTGGAAGCTAGTTAAATAGCAGTGAATAACAAAATAAAATTCTTTCCCCTAAAACAGAAAGAAATAATAATAAAATTTAGATAAGTATATACTTTATGAGATAGTAATAAGTGCTTAAAAAAAAAGGTCAAGGATGAAACATGTTAAAGTGTTGGGTGATATTTAATTTGAGAACAGTTCTAGGAGTTCAAGTAGGTGCTGTAAAGAGTTTGTGTTTCCATCAGTCATAATGAAAGGTCTTGTAATATTCAGGCATCAAGTAGAGTCAGAAGAATATTGCCTTAGTGCTGAAGCTACATTAGCTCTAAACTAAGGCTGCTCTGGATCTGCCCTAACAAAATTCAAAACAAAGAGTTGGAAGGCTCCAACTGATCCCAAGTAACTTCACTTCAAGTCAGAATAAAATCCAACATGATCTAAGAGAAAACAATCAAATCTAGCAAACAGCAATAAAAAATTCACAATATCTGGAGGCCAGCCAAGAATGATCTATTTTTCAAAGGAGGAATACCAGAAGGAAAAAATTAATAATATAACAGAAATAGACCTTAAGGGTCAGAGATGATGGAATTGGGAGATAAAGATTTTCGAAAAAAAACCACTTGAAGTATATTTAATGTGTAAGAAAGTCGATGAAAAATACATATCATGAAATAATATTTGATATATGTGGAGAAAAACCTGGTTGGAATTAAAAGTAGATCAGACAGTATAAAAGAAAAGATCAGTTAATTGAAAAATGAAAAAAATAAAATGAAGTACATAGTACAAAAGGACAAAAAAAATGAACAGAGATTCAGTAACCTGAGAGACTATCAAATAGTCTAACATTTCTATAATTGGAGTTTTGGGAGGAAAAGGGAGTTAAAAAAATACTAGAAGAATAATGGCCATTTTCCAAACTTAATGGAAACTATAAATCCCACTGTACAGGGTTGAATAGTGTTCAATTCCCCCACACCCAAACTCATGTCTACCCAGAACCTATGAATGTGACCCAATTTGGAAATCAAGTCTTTACAGATGTAATCAAGATGACGTCATACTGGATTAGGATGCAGCTTAATGATTTATGTCCCTATAAGCAGAAGGAAATTTGTACACTGACACAGGTGGGAAGGCCATGTGAAGATAGAGGTAGAGATTGGGGTGATGCATGTATAAACCAAAGAACACGAAGTGTTGTGGCCACCACAAGAACCTAGAAGAGTCAAGAAAGAATTCTTCTCCTTTGGAGAGATCAGGGCCCTGTCACACCTTGATTCTGGATTTCTAGGCTTCATAACTGTGAGAGAATGAATTTCTGTTGTTTTAAGACACTCAGATTGTGGTAATTTGTTATTGCAGCCCTAGGAAATTCATATACCCAAAGGCCCAAGAATCTCAATAAACCCCATTAAAAATAAACAGTTTAAAAAAATCATCTGAGGGCTGTCTTAAGAATTTAAAAAAATAGATGTGTGCTGAAGGGACATGGGAGCCAAGCTGAAAAAAGCTTCCAAAGGTCCAAGCTGGAATTATTTGAACCAAAAAATAAATAATGTAGTTTTGGGTTATAACCGAAAGTATAAATAATATATCCATGAGTTGCTACTGATATAAATAAATGATTGGATAAATAAATGTTGGAGAATAGACAAATCTCTTATAAAGAACAGTTCCAAATAATTTACATAGCTATTGCCCCCACAAGGGGGGTGGCATTTAATTATCTATGCCTTAAGTATTGACTATGCTTAGTGACTTGCTTCTAAAGAATAGAGTCTTAGGGGAGGGAGTAGCTTTATACTAGATAAACAGGCAAACAGTACTTCAGCCAAACAATGAAGATTAACATCATTAGGGATAAGTCATGTTCATAGCATATAACCTTGGTACGATGTGGTGACAATGGCATGTACTTCTGCTATCTTTCTCTCAAAACCCCATAATTCCAGCCTAACAATAATAAGCTCATCAGACAAATCCAAATTGAGGGACATTCTACAAAAGGTCCTAACCAGTACTACTGGTTTAGTTTAGATAGTTTAGATAACTAAAAACAAGGGAAGTTTATGAAATTGTTACAATACAGAGAAAGCTAAAGAAACATAGTGACAGTACATAAATTAGTATTATAGATAGATTCTGGAACATAAGACATTAGGGAAAAAATAATCAAATCTGAGTAAGTATGAAGTTTAGTTAATAATTATGAAACAATATTGGTTCATTAGTTGTGATAGAAGTACCAGAGTAATGTTAATGATAAAGGGAAATTGTGTATAAGGTATGTATGGGAACTCTCTGTACTATCTGTAACTATTCTGTATATCTAAAACTAATTTTTAAAAAGTTCATTTAAAAAAGTATCTTGTTCAAGAATATACATTATATACAGAGAAATGAATATAAAAATTGTAGCATATTCTTATTACAACCATGTAAGTCAGAAAACAGTGGAGTGATATCCATAAGCACTGAAGAAAAAAAAAAAAAGTCAATCTGAAATTCTTTACCCAGTGTAAATATCTTCAAAATTGAGGGCAAAATACTGTTTCAGACAAATCTGAAAGAATTCATCGCCATTATATTTTCACTACAAAAATTGTTAATGGTTAGTTCTTTAGGCAGAAGAAAATGATACTGCATAGAAATTTAGATAAGGAAATGAAGAGTGCCAAAAATGGTAAATATGTGGATAAATATAAGAGATATTTTTTTCTCATTTTAAGAGGTAATGCTGGTTGAAAGCAAAAGTAGTAACAATGAATTGTGGGATTTAATATGCGAGTACATGTAAAATGTATAATTAGAATAACATGATTTGGAGAGTGAGAGTTTATTGTCACAGATTTCTGAAATTATGATGTGCTGTAGTTTGAAGGTAAAATGTGATAACTTAAAAAGGGGAACCCAGAGTAAAAATAAAACAAAATTAAAAACAATAACAATAATAAAATCCAAAGAGATAACTAATAAGTCAAGAGTAGAGATAAAATAGAATCATTAAAGAAAAAATTCAAGTAATCCAAAATTAGTCAGAAAAGGAGACAAAAAGGAACAAAGAGCAGATGAGAATAATTGAAGACAAATAGCAATATGGTAGTATTATATCAATCCACATCAACAATTAAATTACATCGTTAAAAACGTCACTTAGGAAAAAAAACCTAAAATATTGGATTAAAATCAATACCCAACTACATGCCATCTAAAAGATACCCACTTTAAATATAAAGACCTGAACAGATTCAAAGTAAAGGGACAGAAAAGATATTCCATGTTAATGCTAACAGAAAGGAAGTAAGGGGGCTATATTAAAATAGATTTTACAGAAAGGAATATGGCCAGATTTAAGATGGTATTGCATATAGGACAAAAGGATAACTTTATCAGGAGGACCTATGAATTCTCAAAATACATGAAATAAAAGATAAGAATGGAAAAGAAAAATAAACAAATCCACAATAATAATTGGAGATTTCAATACTCCTCTTGCATAACTGATAAAACCAGGAGAAATAAGATCAATATAGAAGACTTTAAACAATTATAAAATGACTTAACATTTATTTAAAATCCCATTAACAATGGAACATACATGGAACATTCATCAAAGCAGACTATATTGTGAGTCATAAAGTAAGTCTCATTAAATTTAAGAGAATTGAAAGCATACAATGTATGTTATCTGTCTTCAGTGAGTTAAACTAGAAGTCAATTACAGAAAGATATCTGGAAAATTCCCAAATATTTGGAAACTACAGAACATACTTTTAAGTCATGGGTCAAAAAAGAAATCATAAAGAAAATTCAAAATTTTGAACTGGATGAAAATATAAACGTATATATCAAAATTTATAGGATGCAGTTTAAGTATTGCTTAAAGAGACATTTAAACTAGTATTAGATATTTATATATTTTATTTTATTTTTTTTAAATTTTATTTTTTATAAACATATATTTTTATCCCCAGGGGTACAGGTCTGTGAATCGCCAGGTTTACACACTTCACAGCACTCACCATAGCACGTACCCTCCCCAATGTCCATAACCCCACCCCACCCCCCAACCCCCCTCCCCCTATCAACCCTCAATTGTTTTGTGAGATTAAGAGTCACTTATGGTTTGTCTCCCTCCCAATCCCATCTTGTTTAAAAGGAAGTTCTCAGGTGCCTGGGTGGCTCAGTTGGTTAAGTGACTGCCTTAGGCTCGGGTCATGATCCCAGAGTCCGGGGATCAAGTCCCACATTGGGCTCCCAGCTCCATGAGGAGTCTTCTTCTCCCTCTGACCTTCTCCCCTGTCATTCTCTCTCTCACTATCAAATTAATAAATAAAATCTTAAAAGGGGCCCTTGGGTGGCTCAGTGGGTTGAGCCTCTGCCTTCGGCTCAGGTCATGATCTCGGGGTCCTGGGATCGAGTCCCGCATCAGGCTCTCTGCCTGGTGGGGAGCCTGCTTCCTCCTCTCTCTCTCTGCCTGCCACTCTGCCTACTTGTGATCTCTGTCTGTCAAATAAATAAATAAATTAAAAAAAAAAACACCTAAAAAAAAAGGAAGTTCTCAAATCAATGGTATATACACTTCCATCCTAAGAAACAGAAAAGATGAGCAAGTTAAATCAGAAGTAAGCAAACAGAAAGAAATAATGAATAGAAATCAATTTAAATAGGAAACACCAAGTAGATAACCCAGTAAATTACTCAGAATTCTGCCCGTTGCGAGGATCTTCTCTCACCACTGCCTTTCAGGGCCACCCCTGAGTGGGGCTATAGTGCAAGAGCAGTTCCATTCATTTGGTAAAACCACCCACCTGAGAACAATCTTGACCATTTTTCTCACCCAGCAACTACTTATAAGTGACCCTCCCCTAATGTGGTCATAGATATCAGCTGATATAAAGGCAGCAATGAAACCAGTATATTACATAGGGTTATGGACCACCTGCTATGTGGCCTACTTGAGCCCTACTGTGGCCCAGTCTCAGATATATAATATTGTTTTTTAAAGCATTACTACTAGACATGCCTAATACTATGAATTTATTGGTCTGACAAAATTCAGCTCATAATGAGCAGTTTTAGACACATTTTTGATTGATATCTCAGAGTCAGATGCTCTATTTCTACCAGAGTCCTACGGAACACTAAGAGCTGTTTTTTGAGTTATATATGTAATTCCATGTTGCATGTGGCATGATCTTGTTCCAGAATCTTAGCTATGTTATGATTCTCCCACTGAGACTTGCCATAAACTCCACATAGTTTCTTTTCTACCCAAAATGTTTTTATTTCCATCGGATTTACCATGTCCTAGGGCCTAAGAAGTAGGGCTGCTTGGATCATAGCATGGACCTGCTGCAAAGGTCTTCCTGTTCTGAGTCCTACTCAAAACTGGCAGGCTTTCATGTTTCTAGTACCTGAGTAAAAACTGTAATTGCTAATGTAAAATATACTGCTTCCAGAACTGAAGGAGGTCTAGCAGGGAGTTACTCCTCATTAGTAGTAGAAGATGTAATAATTTATCCTTTACAGTGAAGGAAGAGTTGCAGCATGCCCTTAAGAACTTGATATCTCCCCAAACTTCATATGATGAATCCCTGTTTTTTTATATGGAATATCTCCCACCTACTAGTGTTCGTGTGTCTTGTTTCTTTCCAAGACTCCAATGTCTGATGATGGGGAGAGGAAGTAGAGGTAAGTCCTCAGGAGGGGGGTGCTGGACCTTAACAGAGAGCAGTAGGCTGCTGCTGTGGGCCCAGGGGGTTCAGGGGTTGGGTTTTCAAGCTTTTGTAGTGCGTTGACCCAGATGTCCCAACTGAAGCCTTAGAATCCTATTCCTTCTCTACTAGGTCCCTGACCTTTTTGCTGAAGTCTTGCAGGTCTTGGGAATTCAGTCTTCCCTGGAATTCTGTCTGCTATCCTTACAACTAAACCCTGAGCCCAGACTTCACCTTTTCCATTCTCCAGCTACAGGAGAGCCCTTTAAAAAAAAAAAATTATTTATTCGACAGACAGAGATCACAAGTAGGCAGAGAGGCAGGCAGAGTGGGTGGGGGGAAGCAGGCTCCCTGATGAGCAGAGAGCCCGATGTGGGGCTCCATACCAGACCCTGAGATCATGACCTGAGGTGAAGGCAGAGGCTTAACCCACTGGGCCACCCAGGTGCCCCCAGGAGAGCCTTTTTAAAACACTGCCATGGAGACTAACTTTTCACACTTTGCCTTAAATTAGTGATCAATCACCTCCATCTTTCATTGTCTTTCCCAGCTGCATGGTACTTAGTGACAGCCATCCAATTTCATTGTCCTTCTAATTATAATTTCCTCTGAACCTCTCAAATGCCTGAGGACACTGAGAGCATTTCCTTATATTCATATCCTGTCTCAGTTCATCACCAGTGAAAGGTTTAATACTTATACAACTACTCCATGCCAGCGCTCCCGGGACTCCACCTATGTATGACCAACCACGGGTTCTCACTGCCAATTGGCCAATAAGTGATCCAGCTCCCAAGTCTCATTTTAGAATCTGTCCCCTTAGGCCAATTCTCACATCAAGTGTCTTAATTTAAGTCCTTTGGGAAACAGATTCTCAGAGATGGAGATCCGCATGCAAGAAATGTCTGCTCCCAGGAACAACCCCTCTGAGGGAATAAGGACTGGGCAGAGGGAGATACTGAACCAAGATAGAGTCACAGCAGAGACCTCAACCAGAGCCAAGGGATGTTCTGCAGCTGGGATGGCCCTTCACAGATCTCCTCACAGGGGCAGGTGGAAGGCTTTTGTACCTCCATAGTGACCAGACAGTGAATATAGGCTGTTTCCAGGGAGGAAACATAACCTTGGTTGAAGCAGATCCTTTCCACAGAGGGCAAATCAACTGTGAGCTGTTAGCAGTCAACCAGGAAACTGGTAAAATGAATGCCAGGGGGCACATGGGAAAGCCACAACAGGGCCCACTAGGATAGCTGAACTTCATGAAATGTCCTAAGCACAGGACCATGGGTATAATGCCTCAGTTTTGGTGAAAAAATAAAAAGAGAGAGAGAGATAGAGAGTTGTATAAGTCAGTAAATCAAGCACCTGAACAGGGAGGTAAGAGTTAAATTGTCAAGTCAACTGACATTAAATTAAAATGAAACCATAATCAGAGGTACAGATTAACAGGCATGGCCCTTGATTCACCAACTGACATGATGACTCTGCTAAAATGCAAGATGTTTCTTTTCTCCAGCCATCTGTTTGAGGCTCCCTCTAGATGCCCCAAGATGCTGTGAAAAATGGGATGATATTAATATGATAAGTACTAATTTATAGTTTTCCTACTGCCTGTTTTTTGTTGTTATTGTCAATGTTTTGTTTTTGTCTTTTGTCTTTGAGTTCCTTGAAATAGGTTCCAGAAGTATCTCATAAATAAATCTAGACTGTATTCTTGCTTTATTTTCTAGTGTGTCCTGGTGTGGTCTATGGCTAGGCCTTCCTTGCAATTGTGAAAAGTCTCTTATCACTGCTTCTGAGGCCCTATACCAGTGATGCATCAATCAGAGATGGTGATCTGGTCTCTGGAGGTCTTCATGCTTCCCACTACATTCCCTGCAGAAGGAGAAACAAGGTATATTGGTGACCTCCCATATGATTGTAATGAAAATAGTGTTACTACTGCATCCATACATCTCAAAACACAGTGCTTTGCCTTCCTTTTCTTCCCACTATCACTTATGACCACTGAGAGGTCACTCACAGACACTTAGAAGGGAATAAACTCTTAAGACCAACCCTAAGTCTCTTCCCATCCTTTCTCTACCTCTGTGTGGTAGGCAAAATAATTGCCCTCCAAAATGTCCATGTCCAGGGGTACCTGGGTGGCTCAGTCAGTTAAGTGTCTGCTTTTGGCTCAGGTCATGATCTCAGAGTCCTGGAATGGAGTCCCGTGTCAGGCTCCCTGCTCAGTGGGGAGACTGTTTCTGCCTCTACCCTGCCCCCTGCTCCTGATCTCTCTCTTTCCCCCTCCCTCTCTCTCTCAAATAAATAACTAAAATCTTTAAAAAAACAAAAATGAAAAATCAAAAGTCTACGCCCTAACTCTCAGAACCCATGAATATGTTACGTTACATGGCAAAGGGATGTTAAGGTTGGGAATGGAATGAAGGTTGCTGATTGGCTGATTTTAACATAGGGAGATTATCCTGGATGATGTTGATAAGCTGTTATACATGGAAGGAGAAAGAAAAGAGAACAGATAAGGAGAGATGAGGATGAAAGCAGAAGCTGGAGTGATACAATTCCTGGCTTTGGAGATAGCAGAGGGCCATGAACCTAGGGCTGTGGGCAGCCTGTAGAAACTAGAAAAGGCAAGGAAATAAATTCTCTTCTAGAATCTCCAGAAAGAATGCATTCCTGCCATCACCTTAATTTTATCCCAGTGAGACCCATTTTAGACTTCTGACATCCGAAACTGTAAAATACTAACTTTGCCTTGTTTTAAACCACTAAGTTTGTGACAGTTATAGCAACAAAAGGAAACTAGTGCACTCTGACTCCAGCTCTTTTCTACTCCTATCAGAACATCTTCAGGTGAGTTAACTCATGCAAATGGATCTGGTGGGCCCAACCACCAGCCTGCCGAATGTGTTCAGACATATTTGGATTCCAGAAACCTTTAGGGGATTAGGTTCCCATCTTGTCACAGTTCCATCTTTACCAATCCATATATTCATTATCATCAGCTGAGGGGATGGACATGACACCCTAGAGGATTCATTTCTCAAAGTACTCCAGATACAATTCTGATGATCTAGAATGAGTCTTCAGAAGTTTCTTTGTCCATTTAGGCAGCTATTACAAAAATACAATAAACCAAATGGCTTATAAACAATAGAAATTTATTTCTCACATTCTGGAGGCCAGAAGTCCAGGTTCAGAGTGCAAGCATGATCTGGTAAAGGCCCTCTTCCACGGTGCTGCCAATTTCTCACTGTATCCTCACGTGGTGAAAGGGACAGAGATCACTGGGGGGATTCTTTTATGAGAACATTAATCTGATTCATGAAGGACCTAATACTATCACATTGGGAATTAGGATTTCAACACATGAATTTTGTGGGGGACACAAACATTCAGATCAAGGCAAGAGGTAAAGTTTGGGAAACTGGAGAACTGTATAATTGTGTGGATTTTGTGGTGTGGTACATATGGTAATAAGGAACTATAAGTAAAAACAGACAAAAAACTGTCCAATGGAATGTAAGCAGAAACTCATTTCTTAGGGACTATTCTGTCTAATGAATCTGTTATCTATTTATCTGTATTAATTTTATGAAGACCATGTGGGTTCCCTGAAACCAAACATAGCTTGCTAGGTTGGTTACTGGGTAGGGGCGTATTTCCAACATCATAACTGTGTAGCAAGAAAATGATTGTGTTACCTGATGGCTAGACATAAAATAATTGAGATGAAAACTACTTTTTTTTTTTTTTTTTTTTTTTTTTGGACAGAGAGAGAAAGAGTGAGCATGAGTGGCGGTGAGGGGGAGGAGGAGACGGACAGGGAGAGAAAGAGTCTTAAGTAGGCTTCATGCCCAGTGTGGAGCACAACTCAGGGCTGGATCTCATGACCCCGAGATCACTCCCTGAGCCAAAATCAAGAGTCAGATGCTTAACTGACCGAGACACCTAGGCACCTCAGAAACTATTCTGAACAGTATAATAAAGAAAAATAAATTCTGGGGCACCTGGGTGGCTCAGCAGGTTGAACATCTGCCTTCAGCTCAAGTTGTGATCTGTGGGTCCAGAGATGGAGCCCCAAGTCGGGCTCTCTGCTCAGCAGAGAGTCAGCTTCTCCCCTCCCTCTGCCTCTCCTCTGTTCATGCACTCTCTCCTCTGTATCTCTGTCTGAAATGAATAAATAAAATCTTAAAAACAAAAAGTTCCTACTTTTTCTTTAAACATAGGCAGGGACTCAAAGTAGAAAAAATAGGGGCGCCTGGGTGGCTCAGTCATTAAGCATCTGCCTTTGGCTTAGGTCATGATCCCAGGGTCCTGGGATCGAGCCCCACATCCCATATCAGGCTCCTTGCTCAGCAGGAAGCCTGCTTCTTCCTCTCCCACTCCCCCTGCTTGTGTTCCCTCTCTCTCACTGTGTCTCTGTCAAATAAATAAATAAAAACATTAAATTTCTTTTTAAATTAGGAAAAATACTTTTGGAAAACAGCTGAATCATATTTGCTAAATCTTTTAATTAATCAATTGTTTGATATATTCAACTGAACCCACAAAACTGTCTATATGCAGAAAAAAATAAATAGATAAAACCAGGGAAACATTTTGAATTTTATAATTTGCTCTTTTGTTTCCATAAATATTTCTTAATTAAATATGGTCTTCATAAGCCTATTCTATGTGCAGTTTTTGCTAAATAAATCAATGCAAATATTTTGTGAGGATCTAAGTTTGTAAACAACTCAGATTTCTATGTAGTTTCATGTTTATTCCAGGCCAGATTTTCCAAATTTCAACTATTTAAGTAGCACCTTTATGATTTTTGTCCTATCTGTACACTGTTGTAGTAGTACTAATATTTTAGAAATTAACTTTATTTACTAAAATTTATATTGAAAGAAAACTATCACTACCAGAAACAAAACAAAAACTATCACTTGCTGAAAGTAGAAAGTAACTAGACATATAATTATAATGAAAATAAACCAACCATATTTCTTTGCGTGCTGTAGTTTTGAGCTTGGGTATTTAAATGGGTAATTAGCAGTTGTGAGAAAATTACTAAAGGTGTACAACCTGAGCTAATACTTTTCCCCCTAAAACTAAAAAAGGATTGAAAGAAAGTTAAAAGGGAAATAATATTTATTATTCTGTGATACAGTATAATTTATCACCATGTCTTTCTCATTTTAGTCTGATCAACTAAAATGACCTCAGTGACAACACTGTTTTGGAAATCCATTTAAAATCATTTAATTTTGCTTTCTGAATTGGCTCCTGTTATGGTTGTCTATCAATACCACTATGCTGCCTTGACTTTAACTCTTAGAGTGAATGGTTTTTAACAAGCACCCACGTCATATGCAAGGTTCCTATTGATGTTTAATTTCTAATTCCATGTGTATCATTGGCTACAAGGTCACCAACAAAATTCTTTTTTTTTTTTTGAGAGTTTATTGTTTTTAGTAATCTTTATATTCAACATGGGGCTTGAACACATTACCTGAGATCAGGAGTCACATGCTCTTCCAATTTAGCAAGCCAGGCATCCCAGACAAAATTCTTAAAATAAATTCAAGCAACCATCCTTTTATTTATGAGAAATCCCTATAGTCTTTCTATTGGCACCTGCCAACAGGCTTTACCCAACCCTAGCTTGCCCATACAGCTCTGAAGGAGTTACTCGGCTTTAGTTGCCTAGGATTTGGTCAAAACAATTCCTACCTGTTTCCTCTAATTTCTTGTTACTCCATGTATGGTCAGGAGGCTGGCAGCTTCTTCTGGTTGCTTATTAGGAACTGCAGATGCTCAGACCCTACCTCAGTCCTATTGAATCAGAATCTGCCGTCTAACAAGATACCCAGGTGATTCTTATGCATGTTGAAGTTTGGGAAGCACCAGTCAGTAGTCTTGTCTCCCTCTCTATTCCTCTGTTCATTCTTATTTCTCAACTACCTTTGGACTTCTCCGCCTCTAACTCAATGGTTCTCAACCTTGGGTGCATACTAGAATCACCTGGGGAATTTTGCTTTGTATTTGTGATGGCTAGTTCCCACCCCACCAAGAGGTTTTTGTCTTTGTCTTTTTTTTTTTTTTTTTTATTAATTGGGAGTAGTCTGAGTATCAGTTTTAAGTGCCCCAGGTGATTCTAATGTGAGGCCAGTACTGAAAACCAACTGAAACACTTCCAATGGATGATTGATTTAGACTCCTGGATTTTGCCCTCTGGCCCCACAAAACCATTCTAGTGGCAAAATATGCCCTACCCAAAAAACATATTAGGCTTAGTTGAGGCTCATTTGTCCTGTATCAGTTGTCTTGCATCAAGGGAAAAGAGCAGGTCAGTTTTTCCCTCTAAACAATTTATGGGAAGAAACTCATGTATACTTTTGCATCATTACCATCAAAACCAACCCTATCAATAATTGTAAGTATATGTTTCTGTGTTAATGTATTTAAAAAATGTTACTATTTTAAACATAACTTTAGATATATAAATGATGTAGCTTTCATAGAAATGATAACTCAGTCCATAAGGAGAGGAACTTCAGACATAACCATAATATACCCAAATAACACTAAGAGTGAAAAAACATATTTGGGAACAAATAGAAAGTTTATTTTGTAAAGATATGTCTCATGTAAATCTCATGTCAGGAAGTACCTGCTATCCCGTATTTGTCCGCATCTGACAGCCTCGATTTGACTATGCTCTCAGGTGGCATTGGTCTTTATGGAAAGCCCTTACAAAGAGTATGCCTCAGAGGGGAGTTGGCCATCTTCAAGTGTTACACTTTATGCTCCAATCTCCCTCTACTCCACCTTCCAGAGTTTGTTACTTATGCCTCCAAATAAGTTCCAACATCTATTGTAGACCCTGGGCCTGTGGTCTTCACCAATCCTGCCTAGTTCTTCTGGATTCCTGATTCTTTGTTCCAGATTCCTGGGCTGGGCCTCCCGGAATAATAACCACTACTTGTGAGATGCTGCCAAAAAACCCCCACAAAATATCCAAATATCATACCATTTTCTCTTTACAATAACCATGTCCTGATTTTACAGATGAGCACCCTGACTTCCTATGCTAGTCAGTTTTTGCCAGGTTATGCTTCAGTAACAAACTACTTCAAATTTCAGTGGCTAACAGCACAGATTCACAATAAATGTCAGCTGTAGGTCTCTAATTTGTTTGTGTCTCTCCACACAAGCCATTCTGGGATCCAGGCTGAAGGAACAGGCAGACCCTATCTGCAACATACCCTTTGCATGGTAGAGGGAAAAGAACAGGGAAGAAAAAGTATGCAATGGAACCTAAATCTTCTATTTGGACATGATTTTCATCACTTCTGTTCCTATTCTATTGTGAAGCAAGTCACAAGGCCAGCCCTGGTTATCAATGGGTGTAGAGGGGACTCCTCCTACTAGGAGGGGCTCTGAGGTGGTGGTACCTAATAAAGGACAACTAATATTATCAGCAAATAATGTACTCATACCTATCCAAATTCTCTCAGCCAGAGAGAGGCGGGGCTAAAGTTTTGAATCCAGCTCTGTTTGACTTTTAACCATTGTGCAATGGTACTTCCATTTTCTTTTCTCTTTTTGCTGATTTTGAGTACTTAACCCCTAGTTTGTTTAGCTCCACAGTTCTTGCCTACCCTTCCCTTATTTAGCTGTTCTCCTGAATAGGATTTCTGGCTTGAGTGAATCATATTCCTGGCAAATAGGTCTTCAACTTTGCTGAACTACAGGTCTCTGCCCTCTGATCAGCTTTGTTCTCCTACTGCCTGTGGCCAGGATAAGTCTGAGTCTATCTCCAGCTTTTAGCTACACAGATCAAGTATCCGTCCAGATGATGGATACAGAGAGTTTCCTTAATGCTATATCAAAATTCACAGGGACTAAATTTTAGCAACATGGCCTGAAATCCTGAAGAACTATATTTAAACTTGGATAAGAAACTTGTTAGGACAATTTGTTGTCAGAAACAAATTCTTGTGGTGGTGAAATGGGCTCCATGGGAAGTCTTATTTATTGCTAGTCTTGGTGCAGGGGGCTAGTGAGGTTTTATCAACATGGTTGCATCTTCCCAGAGTGGGTTAGCTCCTCTAAAATCTACCCATTCGTGCTGTCTTTCATCACTCATCAAGAGAAGCCACAGATTTAAAGCTTCCCATTTCTTCTGCCAATGTGAGATAGCAGTAAAATCTTACATGCTTTATGTCCACACAGAAAATATGTTTTGATATTATAAGACCCAGTGTCAATCATATATCACCCATCATTTCATTAACCATAAATGAGAGCTGAATTCCTCTTTTGAGGTTACCAATTTTGAACTGCTTTTATTTTTATTTTTTTTAAGATTTTATATTTTGTCAGATAGAGAGCAAGCACACACACAAGGAGGCGGAGCAGCAGGCAGAGAGAGAAGCAGGTTCCCTGCTGAGCAAGGAGCCTGATGTGGGTCTAGATCCCAGGATCCTGGGATCATCTTGCTGAAGGCAGATGCTTAACTGACTGAGCCACCCAGGTGTCCCCTTGACCTGCTTTTTATATCAGCATTTGAGAAAGACACTTTCTAACTTAAAAGTTGAGTTCACTTTTTAAAGAATGCTATTGGGAAAGAAAATAAATAGTAGGTCCAAACTGTCTTTGTTAAAATTTCTTTACAGAGAGTATGACCTCACTGTATTATCCTTTAAGGAACTTTGTTTACTTTCTCTAGTATACATAAACAGCTATGCTCTGAGTTAACAATATATTAAACTTTATGTCCATTAGAGACAATGAAAGAAAGAATTACATACACAAAAGCATAAGTTATAGAGTTTAGGACACCAAACAAAGCTTCCTTCCAGAAGAGCAGTTATTTCCATACTAACCTGCTTCCTATAAGTTCTTGTTCACATATTAGGATTGACTATCTCATAAACTATCATCTCAATTTATTTTTTTCACTCAATGGTTGGTATATATGAAATCATAATGAGGCATTAAAAAAACCTATTCAATGTTTTTCTTTTTTTTTTTTTTTGCATTGTGGCTTAAAAAAAAGGATTTATCAAAGGCCTCAAGGCTAGAATAAGACTTTTCTTTAAATGCATGACTCATAATTAGATGTTCTCCGTATGTGCCTTCTATGAATTTTCATTATGTATTTTTGTGTAAATAAAATAGAGGAAATGAAATTTAGGAAATGTGGTTCTGACCAAAGAATGAATCTCTTTCTTCAATTTCCTCCAAATTTAAGGATGTGGTATTCACTCTAACCTAACACTTAACAAAAAAGCAGTGCCCGTTTAAACTTGGCAATCTGGGCTTTACTCCTGCTGTAGCTTTATAATTTTCCGCACAAGTAGCAATCACTGCAGCAGTTTTGATTAAATGATTACCCATAGGCCTGCTCTTGAATGAAATGACAAATGTTCTCTGGAAGAATTCAAGTAGACATTGTAAACTTGGAAACTTTCTAGGGTGTGAGTATCCTCCAAATGACATTATGTATTAGTAATAGCAATGATCTATGACTCAAACATAATAACCTACTTCCTATAGAGAGAAGAAAGTAGTTTCAATGACTAAAAATGATGGGGAAAAAAGTAAAAATACATTTTTTTTCAATATAAGGAAAGAGCTTGGTGAAGTTCAAAACTTCCTTATCAGTACCTGAGGAAAGTTTGATGGGTGTGTGCAGGCTAATATGCTATACCTATGCCAGAAAGGAATGCTTTGAAAGGAGATTGGAAGGCCAGCAATTTTTTTCTCTCCCCTTTTCAGTCTTCTCCACCCATTATATTTGCTATATGGACAAGAACTTGTTTTTTCTGAATGAGAGAAAAATTATTTGGACAGTCTGATAAGGAAAGCATCACAAATATTTTTTTTCTTTTTTTAAGATTTTATTTATTTATTTGAGAGGGAAAGAGAGACAGTGTGAGCAAGAGTGCAAGAGCCCAGAGAGGGAGAGGCACACTCTCTACTGGGGCTCTTCCTGGGGCTCAATCCCAGGAAGCCATGCTTGATCTCAGGGCACTGGGATCATGACCTGCACCTAAGGCAGATGATTAACCGATTGAGCCACCCAGGCAACCCACAAATTTTATTTTTAAGTTCTATGATATAATTGCTGAAATAACTGTATTTCTAAAGAGTAATACTTTATGCTCTGACTATGTCATCCTTGTTTCAGTGTTTTCATCCTTTTGTTATTTTCAGTTAGCCAACATATAATACATCATTAGTTGTTTTTTTTAAGATTTTATTTATTTATTTGACAGACAGAGATCACAAGTAGGCAGAGAGGCAGGCAGAGAGAGAGGAGGAAGCTGTCTCCTCGCCAAGCAGAGAGCCAGATGCGGGGCTGGATCCCAGGACCCTGGGATCACGACCTGAGCTGAAGGCAGAGGCTTTAACCCACTGAGCCACCCAGGTGCTCCAAGTTGTTTTTTTTTTTTAAAGATTTTATCTATTTATTTGACAGAGAGAGAGATCACAAGGAGGCAGAGAGGCAGACAGAGAGGTGGAAGCAGGCTCTCTGCTGAACACAGAGCCAGATGCAGGGCTGGATCCCAGGACCCTGAGGTCATGACCTGAGCCCAAGGCAGAGTCTTAACCCACTGAACCACCCAGGCCCCACATACATCATTAGTTTTTGATGTAGTGTTAAGTGATTCATCAGTTGCATATAATACCCCGTGCTCTACACAACACGTGCCCTCCTTAATACCCATCATTCGGTTACCCCATCCCCTGACTCCCCTCCCTTCTCTAACCCTCAGTTTGTTTCCTGGAGTTCAGAGCCTCTCATGGTTTATCTCTCTCTCTGATTTCTTCCCAGTGTTTTCATCCTTTAAAGACAGTCACTAGCAGGGCAGAGCCCAAAGTTTCAACGCACGAGGAAGCTATGGCTTATTTCCAAAAATATTCACAACTTAAAAATAAATAAAAACATAAATTTTGCAATCGGTAGGTTTTAAAGGGCATACTCCATATTTTGCTTGGAAAACAACAGAATTATTGAAGTATCTAATTTTAGGTTATTCTAAAAACTTTTGATCTCAGCAAATCCTAAAATGACAATGATTGTAGCTTAAGAATTCAAAGGAATATGGTGAAGAGACATTAATTCATGCCATTGATATCAAAACAAATTATTTGCCTTTGAAATTTGGAGGCTTTTATAAATACAAAGATAAAATATATGGGTTGCTACTGTATTTTATAAATTATTATTATTATAATAATTTGTATGTAAAATAATTTTTCTTCAATAAACCATAATCAAAATGGAAATTTATAAAATGATATTCTACTAAAATAAATAAATAAACCAAACAAGTTTCAGGGAAGGAGCTCTTGGGGACCAGGTTTTTATTCTGGCTTTGCCATTAAACAGCTGTGTTGTTGATTTCAGGTGAATTAACCTATATGCTTCAGTTTTCTATCCCTTTTATAATGATGGGGGGCTTTAAGAATTAGGACTCCCCACTGTCTACTCTAGCTCTAACTTGAATTTGTTTCTTTAAGCCCTCTGCAGGGATATGGCATAGTTAGGGATTGAACAAAGGCCTAAAATATCTATGAAAATTGAATGTGTTAAATATGGTTATTGAAGAATAAATGGAAGATGTTTCAGTAAATTTTCCCTTAATGGCATCAAGGAAGGCAAGGTCAAGAGTGTAGAAGACAAGGGTAGGATTAACAAGGGTCTGGCCACGAGTGAAAGTAAAAGAAGAAAACATTTCCCATAGATGTCGCCTGAAATTCTTAAAGGGATATCAGTAGAAGGACTTCTTATAGCCTAGCTCTTTTTCCCTAACATTGGTGATGACTCTTTTTTTTTTTTTTTTTAAAGATTTCATTTATTTATTTGACAGACAGAGATCTCAAGTAGACGGAGAGTCAGGCAGAGAGAGAGAGGGAAGCAAGCAGGCTTCTTGCTGAGCAGAGAGCCCGATGCGGGACTCGATCCCAGGACCCTGAGATCATGACCTGAGCCGAAGGCAGCGGCCCAACCCACTGAGCCACCCAGGCGCCCCTTGGTGATGACTCTTGAGAATGAAGTCTGAATGTGTGTGGCATCCAACAAAGGACACCGAAGGACAGAATGCCATAACTCTGCCACTTCACGATCGTATAACTCTCGGAATTTACAAAGCACATCTCCTATATTGGCCTGCTGTTTCTTCCCAATAATCTTATGGCTGAGGCAGGGAAAGAATACACTGGTTAAGCACATGAACTTCAGAGTCAGACAGTCTTGTGTTCAAATCCCAGTTCTACCGCTCTTGGCTGAGTTGACTTTGCAAAGTTCATTCTTTTAACAAATACATTTTGAATCTGCTATGCTAGCTACTTTTCAGTAGGAGGCAGGCAATAAAGTAAATGATGATTTTTAGATTTTGTGAGTGCTCTGTGGAAAACCAAATCGGGTAATGAAATGGAGAGTATTGGGGGTGGAGCTAAATGGGATTGGGTTTTAGGAAAAATTACTCTAAGAAAGTACCATTTGAACTAAGACTGGAATAAGAAGAAGGAGTCAGCCATGTAAAGGTCTTCTGGAAGGGAGCAGAGATCTTCTGCTAGGGCAGAAGAAAGAGCACATGCAACGGCTCCATGGTGGGAAAGAGCTTACGTGTTCCAGGAAAAGCAATTCAGCTAGTGTATTGAATGCTATGAGAGGGAAAGTAGAGCATGGTGAAATCTGAGAGGTAATTAGGAGTTAGATCATTTGTGAGACTTAGAGAACCTGAGAGGACATTGAGATTTCTTTTTTTTTCCCCTCTAAATGCAATTAAGCCATAGGAGGGTTTGTTTGTTTGTTTGTTTCCCAAGGAGCATAACATTATTTTTTTGATGATTTTAAAAGATCACCCTTGATACTATAACAAATTATATTGAAGAACAATGAATGGAAGGAAGGATTCTAGTTACGTGATTATTTTAGTTGTCCAGGCTCAGCTTTCTTATTTGTAAAGTGGGAACAATAGGTAAATGACAGGGCAATTTTAAGAATTGAATGAGATAAGATAAATGAGCAAACACACAGTTCCAGCAGATGGTGAGCGTTTAATAAATAGGGATGTCATTGTCTCCCCTTTACACAAAAGAAAACTGGCTTTCTTAAAGGCTAAATGACTTGGTCATGGTCAGGCAGCCAATATCCATGATTGGCCAGAGCCTGAATCCAAGTAGTGTAAGTCCATATTCATGGGACCATGAAAAGAGAACTTGAACTTATACTTCAGTTCAACAAAGCAAGAGACATACTGTAATGTGCCAGACACTGTGCTGGGACTGCAGGATAAGAGGCCTCTTCTGAGAAGTGCAAAGTTTAGTAAGAGTGACAGAAATGAAGGTAAACAATTTCAAACCAAAATGACATAGATGACAATAGATACAGGTCACTCAAAGAGAGGATTTTACATAAAATACCTCAGCTGGGTTCTGAAGTATAATAAATGATCACCAGACAGATGGGAAACAGCAAAAATAGCACATGAGGAGGGGTCATAAGCATAAGAATAAGCAGCAGCTTGTCATAACATGGTGAGGTGAGTGATTTGAATGTACTGGTGTGAACAATATGTGGGGGAAGAAACAGGTGTTGAGGTTGGGGGAAAAGGATCAGGGGTGCCATCATTACCATCAGGAATGATAATAGGGCTAAAAGTAGAAACTACCACTTCTATCAGTTGGAAGTGAATAGGATATCTAGACTGCCAGGAGGGCTGGGACAATAATGACATTAAATAAATAACAATATATGGCACTTGAACATATTGCTTGACTTATTCTGCCTCATATGAGCCTGTAGCATCTCCATGCGTACTCAGCACTGAATGCACCTATGTGGAGAATGAAGCTCAGGTGGTTTAAGTGCCTTGGCCAAGGTCACTCAGATGGCAAATAAAAGAACCAAGAGAAGAACCTAGATTGCTTGTCTGTTGTTCAAGTACCATCTATTGACTACATTACTTGTCTGTGTGCCCTGGGAAATAGAGAAAACTTTTGAGAAAGAACTAGAGGCAGAAGGGCTGAATGGCAAGGACATTGAGAGCATGAACGGATATTTAAGGAGCAGGTGGGGAAGAGAAATTAACATCTGTCTGGATAATACCTGAATATAGGTTAACATTGGGGAATTTGGAAAGAAAATGACATAGTGCCTGGGGGAGACCAGGGACCCAAAGCCTTCTGGAATTAAGGAGAGGAGAGAGACAGGAAGGATGGAAAAGAAACAAAGAGAAAGAGAGGGGTTGGGAAAGGAAAGTAGAAAGAGACAGAAGGAGAAGGGAAGATAAGCTGGAAGACAGGCTGTGGGGGATATTGTAGCTACAACATGCAGATGACTATGCCAGAGAAAAATGTCCCTGATTAAATAAAGGGGGGGAAGTATATAAAATTTTGGGTGGCGATATACAAAGAGTTGGTGGTAGTTCAATGATTACAATAGGGGTGACATGGTTTAGAGCTGGAGAAGACTGAAGAAAATTTTCCTCTCCCCATTGTTTTAGGAGTCTGCCACTAAACGAAAAAAGGTAATCTAAAAGTGTAGTTAGTTGGCATTTTTAGGATTTTTCCATGATACATGACTGCAGTGATAGAGAATATTTGAAATTGGGAGATCTCAGAAATTCCAGATTATGTAATAATAACAAAGAATCCTTTTTGAGTGCCAAGCATTGTTCTAAGCACTGAAGTCATTTCATCCCCTCAACAACCCTATAAAGCAGATTCTTTTATTATTTCCATTTGCCAGATAAGGAATCTGTGGCATAGTGGGGTTGAGTAACTTCTCAAGGTAACACAAATAGCAAATGGCAGAGCTGGCTCTGAGTTTTGCTTCCCCCAACTACTATGCAAAATTCCCAAAGGGTTTGATTACATTTGTTTTCATTCCCTTTGAAGGTGATATTATCTCAAAGGGTTTTGGAACAGAGAGGTTATGAGTTTCACAGATTCTGTGAATGCACATCAACAAGTTTAATTCACCATTTAAAATATTTGTATGTAGTTACAAAGTACAACATTATGAACCACAAGATAATTTAGGCAAAGAGCATTGAGATCTTCATAGGAAGCTGACATGAATTGTTCTCTCTTTCAGAATGAAAAATATCTTGCCAAACAAAGGTGAAAAGTCCCAAACCAAATACCAAAGTAGGTAGTATTTCTTTCTATGTTGCTTTATGAAATATTGGCAGCCAGACATATTTCTCAACCCTAGAAGACATAAATCTTTCAGAGGGAAATCAAATTTCTTTGGTTTGGCTGCCAAACGATGACTTCAGCCTTGAATCTCATCTCAGAAAACTGTAAACACCCTTTTCCTCCCCTGTGTTTAATTTTAAACGTATCTTCCCTTCCTGAAGACCATCTTTCTTCCTTTGGGTGGCTGTCTCTCACCCCTATCTTATCCTGCATGCCAGCTGACCTGCTGCCTGACAGTCTGCCCAGGCCCATCGCAAGCCCTCTGCACTGTCACCTCATGCTCACTCCTCTCTGTTCTTCTTTCCTCTACTTTCCATCTTTTTTTTTTTTTTTTTTCCACTAGCAGTTCTTGGCTTTCAATTCACATTCCATTAAGAGTTGATGATTTTGCTCTGGAGGTTTTTTCCACGGACCTGGGCTGTCTCCCTTATCACAGTGACCTTTGGCTTATACTCTGTGCCTCTGGGGCAAAAAAGATTTGGAGGTTTCATTTAAAAATGGTCTTAGCTCACCTCTCTAGCAACTATGACCTATGAAATCTACATAAGTATGCAAGTATATCTACATTTACATGTGCTTCAGAGTGAAACTGATGTGCCTGAGAATGGGGAGGGAATGGGGTTCACTCTCCAGAAGTTCAGATCAGCATGATACCTTCTGGGTGTTCTGTGAAGGAAAGAGCAGGGTATAGAGGAATGAGCACTGGGCTGGGAGATAGGACAGTAGAGCAGGTACTAGTCTAAGTTCTGACACCAAACAAGCTTGTATGACACAGGAAAGAAAATCATACTGACATCCACTCTGTTTTTTTCATACTTAAAGAATTGGACCAAGTAGATTTTTTCATGCTTAAACCACTGGACTAAGTAGATTCTCAACCTGGATAAACCTTGGAATCACTTGAGAGAGTTCTGGAATGTCAGAAGAAAAATCAGTATTAGGGCTTTGACACAAGACATACTCAGTTGGGGTCCTTATGAATGGGGCCCTAGAATCTGAAGATATGATTTGATGGGGCTTTGACACAAGACATACTCAGTTGGGGTCCTTATGAATGGGGCCCTAGAATCTGAAGATATGATTTGATGTAGCCACCCCAACCTAGATTTGAGGACCAGCATTAGGGGACCCTTTGATTCATTAAAATCTGATGTCCAAATTCCATTAGCACTCCCCAGGCAAGGCAAAGCACAGAATAGTAACAGCCACTGCTACCCCACCATCCTTTAGAAGTGGCTAGTGCTGAAGTGAGCAACACAGAGATCCCAAATAGCTGAACTTGTTGCTTCGGCCTAGTTTACCAGGTGCTTGGATGTTCACAGGTTCTATATAGTACGTGACAATTCCTTCTTCTGTTTGACTTTTTTTCACAATGTATTGGAATTACAATTACTTGCAAGTTTGTTCCTAAAAGGAGGCACATTATCTAACAATGATTTGAACACTTCTACTTATAGCTTGAAGTACTGGTCACATCACTGCCATAAAATGATTTTGTTAGTTCTTGGAGTCTTATTGGTATATGAAGGTAAAATAGAAGAACCACCTAAAACTAAAATTTGTAAGAACCAAGTAAAAACAAGACCTTTCAGGAATTAGTCATTTGTTGGGCTCATTTCTTTTTGCTATCAAGCATCCTTTTTGTTTTTGGTAATAATGTTGATTTCTTTTATTATAATTATTATTTTTTTTGATTCTTAGGTAATTAGCCCAATTTAATTATTGACTCATTTTTGTACCCCTGTTTTGCATCCCTGTTGTCAGTTGATTTGGCTGTCACGCCCACAAAAAGCAGAGTGTACTTTTCCATCATTTGACATTGGGTTGGGCCACATGACTTGCTTTGTCCAATGGGATGTTAGCAGATGTGATGAGTGGAGACTTCAACACTGCTTATATGGTAGGACTTGCACTTTTGTACTTTCCCATGACAGGAACCTCTCCCATATAGCTCCTGGCCCTTATCTGGGCCCCTGAAGAAATATATGTGACATATATCTTTGCCATCTGACCCGATCTTTAAACAGAGTCACACAGCTAGGCTCGACTTAGATCAGCTGATCCCCAGGATATCTGTAGATGCCTAGGGAAATAAATGACTATGAATTCAAACTACTGAATTTTGGAGTGGTCTGCTACCTTTGTAACAGCTGTTGGATTCTTTATGTCAGTCAAGATCTTCTGCCTTACCCTGGTCAATGGGTGGCATGTGGCCCAATCTAGACCAATCATATCTCTTCCCCCAAATCACAAACCACTGATGAATAGCTGAAACTGTCCTCAGCCTTAGCAGTCCAGTGTTTCCTAGACATTCTTAGTTCCTGATACAGAGACAACTTGAACTTACCTAGTTTTGTCCTTTACTTGCTGGTTCGTCAGACTTAACTCATGCTTTGCCCATTCTTCATATCCTTCTAATGGGGTTATTTTAGTATCACTCCCTTATGTTATGCCTTATGTTTATATCCTAATAAACTCTTTGCTATTTAAGTTAGTGTCTTCTCTATTGCTTGCAACGAAAAAACTTACTTATTACTAAGGGAATCAAAGGGAAAATGAAATGGTGTCAAAAGCAAACTTGACCTAACTCACAACATGGTGGGTGTGGGTGGGGGGGTAAGTCATTAGCTATGTTTTCCTAGTACCTTTCTCACATTACATCTACATTTTTCATGATAAAGAGAGAGGAATTCTGAGAATTTATTCTTAGAAATTGCTATTAATAAACAGATCTATTGAGGTAAAAATATTTTAATTTTTTTACATAGAATTTCAGAAAAGAAAAAATTCAGTAACCTACTTAGAAACAACTATTATTTAAAAATATGACTCTCCTACAATAAACTCACAGGTAGAAGTGAACAAGACATGTCCTATCTTGAAGTCTTACTGGCTGCCTGAGATGAAGAAGGTCTTAAATGTCACCTGAAATCATGTTCCATATTTGTTAACATTAGAAAATAAATAACTATTCCTTAATATATTCCTCTTTTTGCAGTACTTCTTCATACTGAAGAAGTAACATAGGTTTCATTTAAAATAATCATATCAATACAGGAGAGGATAATCTGAACCTCTAGTACATTAAAATTTTACTTATGAATGATCAGCCATTGAATGTTATAATTTAGAGATTTCTATGTGTCATCACAGATACTACATAACTTTTTAGAATGCCAAATATGTGCCATAAAAATGCATAGGAACATAGGTTCCAACAGATGCTAAACACCCTTTCTCATCAGAACCGTGAATCTTTGTTTTCATGAATCTTGAAAAAAGATTGCCCAAGATCTTTGAAATAATACATAACAGAAAATAAATCCATCACAGTCAAAAAATGACTCAAAGGAAACAAGCTTCCAGAACAGGGAAAAATAAAAGCAGCTGCCAGTCCCCTTGCCCCTCCCATAAATTGTTGCACAGCTGTTACCACCTCCGGTATTGATGTTTTGCCAAACCAAAGACCAAGGTATTCCAGGGATGATGTGCTAAAGTCTTCAACCAGGCATCTCTGTATAACTTATGCATTCTAAAAGCAAGGAAAATTGGTTCCTCTCCAAGGACAGAGTTGGTGGAAAAGGGACATTTTTTTTAGGGCATGTGTCCCCTGGCAGGGTTCTAGGCAGAGGTAGAATCCCCAAGCATTCTTTCCCTTCCAAAAGACTCTCTGAGATTGTGTTGACAGCTTATCTTCTGAACACAAAGAGTGTCCAGGAAACACAAAAATATTGCGTTAAGAAATCATCACTCCAATGAGAAAGTGGAAAATGTGGTAACAGAGTGAAGAAATTTTGTTCAGAATCTTAAAGTTTGCTTTTACTCCACAGACTATAAAAATACTTTCAATTACATTCTCAAGCAATCACTAGGTCACTTTTATTCTTTTTTCTTTTTCTTTTCACTTATTTTTGTTTCTTTTCTTCCTGGAGCAGTGGTTAATTTTGGATTTAGCAGATATCACCAAGTTCCCACAATTTGCATCATGACTCTGTGAATACTCATACTACCCTTGTGAAGATCGCTGTGAGAGGTAATTTCCATTTTACTTAAGAACATGTATACAGGAATGGACAGATTCTACAGTAACCCTAGAACCATGGCAAATCAAGCCACCTCACCAAACAAATCTTTTTTAAATTCATCATTTATTATGAGCCAGGCACTGTGGTAAAAATGGGGACTTATTGACAAATAAAATATTATCCCTGCTTCAAGGATCTCATAGCCTAGGGAGGAGGAATTACAAAGTTTAACCTTAATAAATAAATGGACTGTTTTTAATTCTATAATGGAGATATAGAGAAAATAACTGCTTTCTTAGAAATATGATGGTTATACACATAGTCTCAAGATTTGCAGTGCCTTGGATTTTCTTATTTATTTATTTAAGATTTTACTTATTATTTTGAGAGAGAGAGAAAGAGAAACAGTAGGCAGAGGGTAAGGGAGAAGCAGGCTCCCTGCTAAGCAGGGCACCTGAGGTGGGGCTTGATCCCAGGACCTGGAGATCATGACCCCCGAAGGCAGACACCCAGACATCTGAGCCACCTAGGCACACCACTCAAAAACTGGATGATTGGGGGCTCCTGGGTGGCTCAGTGGGTTAAGACTCTGCCTTCTCTCAGGTCATGATCTCAGAGTCCTGGGATTGAGGCCCGCATTGGGCTCTCTGCTCAGTGGGGAGCCTGCTCCCCCCCAACATGCCCCCCGCCTGCCTCTCTGCCTACTTGTGATCTCTGTCAAATAAACAAATAAAATCATTAAAAAAAAAAACTGGATGATTTGGCATGTGAAATAGTTTCCATAAGTCTCAGTTTTATCAACTTTAAAATGGGGACAAAATCTTAGTTATCTCACAGGTTTTTGTGAGAATTAATTGAGATCATACTTATAAGAATCCTAGCACAGAACCCAGAGTAAGCCCTGAATAAATATCAGCTTAAATTATTACTACGTTCCAGGCACTTTGCTATGTACACACTTGGGTGTGCTGAGATGAGTATTTTACTCTCACTACCATTAAGGATCATGCAACACAGTGTAAGAGATAATCCTCCTCTATAAGCTCCGCTCAGAGATCATTGTTTTCTCCTCTAGCAACCCACTGAGTTCTCCTTTGCCCCACCATGCTCTTTGGTCTGGATTGGAGAGTTTCATTTTCTTATTTTAGGAACCTCATGAAAACATTCAGTATAAGACATAAAATTGTAATGTCCCTATCATCAGCAAAGATGTCCCTATCATCAGCTGAGACAGGAGAAGAATGAATAAGCATTCCTAAATTTTCTCTTTTAAGTTATTCATTTACTTGTTGGTTTGTTTACTTTAGTAGTGAGGTATAACATATACACTATAAGGTACACAAATCCAATTCAATAAATTTAACTTACATACACACTTGTTAACTATGACTCATCAAATTTACCAATTTCCAGAAGTCTTTCATGCACCCTCCCAATCATGACTTTCTCACCAAATACAACTGCTATTTTGACTTCTATTACCACATACTAGTTTTGCCTGTATTAGAATTTTATATAAATTAAATTAAACAAATGTACTCTTTTAACTCTTCTCTATCTTTCAACACTATCACTGTGATGTTCACCCACGTTGCATGTAACACTAGTTTTTGTTCTTTTACATTCCTGGTAGCATTCTGTTGTACAATATAACATAATTTATTATTCATTTTATTATTATTGAGCATTTAGATTGATTTTCATTTTTATGCTGGATAATATTGTTATGAACTCTTTTGTACACTTTGCTGCATATATGTATGTTTTTTCATTGGTACCTAGAAATGGAATTGCTGTAGCATATGGCCATGTGATCACACTGCGAAACAGAATTCCAAAGTGATTCTTAAAGTTTTTACTCCCATTAGCAGGGAATGAGATTTTCTGTTGCTCTGTATTTTCTACACTTGGTTTTACCTATTCTTCCCCTTAAATTTTATACATTCTAGTATACATTTATACATTCTAATATACATTATACATTCATGATAATCTTATTGTAGTTTTTATTTGTATTATCGTAGTGGCTAATGATGCTGATCACCCTTTCATAGGCTTATTACCTGTTTATGAAATGTCTGTCCGTTTTTTAAAAGATTTTATGTATTTACTTGAGAGAGAACGAGTTGGGGAGAGGGGCAGAGGGAGAAGCAGACTCAGGGAGCCTGATGCAGAACTCGATGCCAGGACCCTGGGATCATGACCTGAGCTGAAGGCAGACGCTTAATGACTGAGCCACCCAGGTACCCAGTCATTTGTCTTTTCTTACATAAGATCTTCTGTTCTTTTTTTTTTTTTTTCTTGTTAATTTTCAGGATTTCCTTATTTTTGGCTCTATTATTATGAACATAATTCTACTCTGTGACTTAAATTTTTAGTGGTACCTGTTAAGTTTATTAAGAGAAGTTCTTAAATTCAATGAAGAAGAATTTATCAAGCTTCTGTATTGTGCTTACTGTTTCTGTACTTTTATTCAGTTAGTGTTTAAGAGAATTTTTTGCATACCCCCAAGATAATGAAGATATTCTCTTATATTTTGAATCTTTATTGTTTTATGTTTCGTGTGTAAGTCTTTGACCCACTAGAAAATGGTTTTATGTAAAGTGTGAAGTGTAAAGTAAAGGTCCTTTTTAAAAATCTCTATGGATAATCAATTGATTCAACTGCATCTACTGAAAAGAGAATTCCTTCTCCATTGCATTGCAAAGAAGAACCAGGTGACTATAAACATATGGTTCTCTCTCTGGTTCCTCTGCTGTGTTCTGTTTGTCTAATCTGACACCAATACCACTGTTGTAGTTACTTTATAGTAAGCCTTGATATTTGGAAATACAAGTACTCCCACTTTGTTCTCATTCTGTGAAAACTGTTTGAAAATCAGCATATCAGTTTTCACTACTCCTTCCATTGGATGACTTGCATATTAATTGTAATTTATTGAATCTACAGAAAAACATTTTTCACTTTTGAGTCTTCTAATCCATGAACATGATATAGAGTCCATTTGTTTAGGCTTTAATTTCTCATAGCAATGTTTCCTAGGGTTTTATTTTTATTTTTTTTAAATTTTTAGAGCTCTTATATAGCTTTCTTCATGTATTTTTTGCTAAATAATTTCTGCTTTGCTATTAGAGTAAATGGTCTTTTAAAATTTCATTAAAAACTTTTCCTGTGGTTAGTGGGTAGGACCATAATTAACTGATATAGTGATTTTATAGCCAATTAACTTATGAAATTTATTTATTAATTTCAGAGCTTCAATATAGATTCTTCTGCTAATTCTCTATGAACACAATCATGTTATCTACAAATAATGTATTTCATTTGTACCTTTCTGCTTCTTATGTCTTTTTGTTACTTTTTCTTATCTTATTACACTGGGTAGAACCTCCAGTATGATATTGGAGACAAGAGCAGAACATGCTTGTCACTTCCAGTCTCAGGAAGAAAGCTTTGGTAATTGCACCATTAAATATATTTTTATTGTAGATATTTTGGTGGACATTTTTTGTCAGGTTAAGGCTATCAAAGGTTTTTATCCTGAAGGTTGTGGAATCTTACTAAATGCTTTTTTAAAAAAAAGTTTATGATGATCAAATTGTACTTTTTTAAAAAGTTAATTTTCATGTGGTGAATAATGTTGATTTATTTTTCGATTGTTGAATTGATTTTTTATTACTGGAAGAAAGCTTACTTGAATATAATGTATTATTCATTTTTATATTTCTAGGTAGATTTTACTAATATTTTCTTTGGGAAAAAAACCTGCATTTATTTTAATGACAGAAGTTGGCCATTATGACATATGGGAAAATTCTTATATTGTCCTCTGGTGTTAAGATTATGCTGGCATTGTCAAATGAGTTAAAGTAATTATCAGAGCAAAATTTATATGTTAAAATGAGTATTTTAGAAAAGAAAAAAGCCTGAAAATTGAAGATGTAAGCAACCATCTAAAGAACCTGAAAGATGAAACCCATTATAAAATCAAAGAAATAGAAGAAATAAAAATGTATGATAGATGTGGTCAATAAAACAAAAAACAGGATGCAGTACAGAAAAATAAACAAAACCCAAGTTTTCTTCTTTAAAAGTATTAATAAAAGTGATACACCCTTAGGAAAAGCAACAGAAAAAGAAAAAGAAAAAAAAAGAAAGAAATCACAAATTGCTAGTAGCATGCAAACAAAAAAGATATTCCTAGAAACTACACTTCAAAAAAAGCATATGATTTTAAAATACTATCTTAATAATTTAAAATTTAGGAGAAACAGACAAATTCCTTTTTAAAAATTAACTATCCAAATTAAGAGAGGGAACAGAAAATGTGATTTTCTTATATCTATAGTGAATCAAATATAAGTTTAAAACTTTCCTGCAAAGAATATTTTATGCCTAGAGAGATCCTTTGGAGAATTCTTAAAAACATTTAAGAAAGAAATCATACTATTGAAAATTCAGCCATTGCTTTAATGTTCCTTTGAAGGTAACCTTTCTTTTTATCCTATGGATACTTTTAGGATTTGCTCTTTGTCTTTGTCTTTCAGCAGATTTACTATGATATGTCTAGGTGTGATGTTCTTTGATTTTGCCCTGGTTTTGATTTAGAGATATTTTTGAATCAATGGGCCTTTCAACAATTATAGATAATTCCAGGCCATGATATTTTTTAAAAAAGCTTCTATCCCATTCTGTCTCACTTCTTCTGGACTCCAATTACACATAAATTCAATCCTTTCACTGTGTCCCATATATTTCTTATGGTTTTTAAAGTATCTTTTCTTCTTTCTCCTATTTCTTGAATCTAGATATTTTCTACTAAGCTATCTTCTAGTTTATTAATCCTGTTTGTATTTGTCTAATCAACTATTAAATGCATTAATTATAAACATTTATATTTCATTATTTTTATAGTTTCTTAATTTGCTATGAAATTTTCTACCTTCCATCATTCCATTTTTTCCCTATTCCATTTTTTTTTAACATGTCACAATAATCTTCCAGTTCATGTCTGTGAGTTCTAATGCTGGATCACTTATGGATTTGTTTCTATTTTTCTCTTGATTTTTCCAGCTTTGGTTATGTTTTTTGGCATGACTAGTAATTTCTGAATAAATGCTAAATGGTATATATGAATTAAGCTAGTGCTGCTGAATGATGTTATCTCCTCCAAAGAAGATTTAGGTTTCATCTGTCAGGCATATATAGAATATACACATATCACCTTAATTCAGTAAAGACTAGTCTACTTCTGGCTTGCTACTGCTCATAGAGAGTGGGTGTTCAGGGTTCTACTAAATAATTTCTAGGATATTTATTAAAACCCCTCTTCTTTAGACAATCCTGATGCTGTGATAATCTCTGCTTAGCTCAGTTTTTGCTTTATACTTATTTTCTCAGCACCATTCCCTGTTCAAATACTGATTAGTGGTCAGAAAAATGCCTTGAAGGGAAATTGCAAAATATAAATTCATCTAGAATCTTGTTCTCTAGCATCTTCAAGGACATTTTTTGTTGTTGTTTTCATTTTTGTTGTTGCATTGCACCTGACTTTCAAAGTTTTTCTTACAGAACAGTGAGTCTGATACCAGCCACCCCATCATAACAGGGAGCAGAATGGTATTTAAGATATATTTCATATTATCTCATTTAAACAAAACAGTATGAGCAAATCAATGCAGCTGTATGATATGTAGTTTCCAGATGAAGGAATAGAAACTCAGAAGTATTAATAATTCTTCCAGATTGTCAAAGCTGCAATGCCAAGTCAGTCCTAGTCTTTATCATTAACTCTTAGTCACTGGTACTTTATACCAGTGTTTATCAAATTGTGATCATTGATAGACCACACAATAGTGTTTTAGAATAAGTGTGATCATTGCTTTTTCTGAAAAATTATCATAATAATTTGAATAACATACATCAGACATATTGAATACAATCACAGTTAATATATCATTTCTTATCAAAGATTAAGATGGTTTTGTTTGGCATCCTCAACAAAAATAAAGGTTGCTCTATTAGTTCAAACTGAGACTTATAACCAGTTTTCTTTTTTTAGTATTATATCAACTATACTAACTATTCTTTTACAATATTATACTCCATGGAGACTGCTAGCATTCTCATTCTGGAGACTTCTGTCAGAGAATTTTGAGATATATCTCTTGTACATTCAACCAAAAATGATGGAGATATCCTTTGACTATAACATTAAGCTCTCTTTCACCAATAAGGTCAGTGAGCAGAATGGAAACAAAAGCGGGAAGCTTCAAAGTTTCAAGTTGGAAGATATGGCAAATGGATTATTACCAGTATTCTTTAGTTATATTAACATCTGAAAAGTATTTGCTTATATTCTATTCATTATCTGAGTATAATTTTCAAATGAAGCCAATCAATCATTAACTTATTTATCTAACAAGTGAAGCAAAATATCAAGTATTGGGAAAGTATAAAAATAGCAGATATTGCATTTCTAACATAGATTGGTTTTGTAATAAATATTAGTATGCTACAATTAACATTAAGAGTGATGACATTTTAGCTATTAGAGAACATACTGAGGCACATCATTTAAATGAATCATTTCAAATAATAGAAAAAGATCTTTACTGGTATTACTAATTTTATGAAGCTATTTTAAAATTTCATTTATTATGTCAAAGATGCTTCTAAATAATTCCCTCCTTCATATGCAAATTCAAGCCATAATGATGTCTTTCTATACATCCATGAGCTTGGGCAAATTTAAAAGTCTGACCATACCAAGTGCCGGTGAAAAAATGAACAAGAAACTGTCATACAGAGCTAATGTGAGTGAAAATTGTTTCAACCACTTTAATACTGTCCTTTCCCATACTTATCTGTGACAAAACAAAGCAATATTCTGTGACCAAATAATACCAAAGAATTCCATTCCTGGGTATATTCTTAGAGAAGTACAACCACATATGTGTAAGGAAACATGTAAATAAAAGTTCATGGCAACAATTTTTGCCACAGCTGAAAACAACTGTAATATCCATCAGGAAATAAGGATGATAGGATAGATAAATAACTCATGGTTGTTAATATAATGGAATTTTGTGCCATAATTGAAGTGAACTAACTAGAGCTTTGTATAAACAACCTACTTTAATCTTACAAACATATTATCAAAAAAATTCTTTTAAAAACTATGCCTTTATATAAAGTTTAAAACCAGTCAATATTAGCCATTTTATTTATGGCTACGTATGAAAGTAACAGAAATACAGAGGATATCAAAGGAGAAATCATTATACCTATCAGAGAGAATGAAGGAAATGTGATGGAGAAGGGTACTTCTTCAGTGTAGACAATTCTATTTCTTTAAGTGGTAGGTAAAAAGATGTTCACTTTCTAATGATTCATTATATTGTACATTTATGTGTTTTGTACCTTTTCTTCTCTGTGTGTTATATTTCATCATTTTAAAAGTTATGGAAATTTCATCTTGGGAGCTAGCATACTCAGCATGGAAAAGAAAAATCTCATTTCCCAGACTATCCTAACAGACATATATTGCCATCTGATTATATCCACAAATTTCTGTATTTCCTTCAACACAGAACCAAGACTGGGAGGCATATTGTTGGTTATCAGCCATTCACTGTGAATAGTAATGCAAGCACATTGGCAATTTGTCACATTTTGTATTGTGTAGCGCTCCTGTTCCTTGTGGTACACATGCATGATGCCTTGTTAGGTACAGTACCAATACTCTTTTCCCAATGCACATCATGCTTCAGAAAAACAGTGATATTAATAGTGTTCTCCACCACAAAAACTTTAACGGCCAACAGAACCAAAACAAAACAAAACAAAAACAAACAAACAAAAACCAACACACCAAACACTTCTTCTCTGTGCACACATCACATATTAGCCAAGACCTGATCCACACCTTACACATGCCCTACCAACTGAGAGCAAAATATCTCCTAGACTGCATTACATGCCATTGATGTTCCATGATATGCAATTTTCATATGATAGGAAAGTTTTGCCAATTCTTATTATGCTTTCACTTTGAGCTCATTATTTGTTATTAGCTTTGTAGCTAGTTTTACAGTTAAGTTGAAAAAGTATGACTTGTGCTTTTTTGCTACAAGAAGGGTAACTTCTGAATTATGCCTTTATAGTTTTGATATCTCCATTTCCTTCAGCGATAGAATCCAGCAATTTAAAACTGGAAAATAGTTCTATAGAAAAATACCATTTTTTAAACCAGAGAGGTACATAACACTTATATGCAAAATTTGATGGCTTTATGCCACTAATTAGCCAAATTTTATAAAAGGCAGTTTACTACACACAAGGGTCAAAGTGATTGTTAGCCTTCTAAGTAAAATTTTCCATTGTTTATTTTTAGATTTCCCATTTCCACTTTTTATATCTGGCTGCTTCTAGCTGCTTTCCCCTCGTTTCAATATATATGCAATCACATTCTACATTCACTCTGAAACCGTTCAGTTACCAAAAATGATTATGGTGGTGGTGTATTTCTGTCTCTACTTTTATAACCATTTTATGTTTGCATAAACTACTTGTATATGCAATTGCTTCTTTAATAAAATTAGAAATCTAATAATAGACCCCAATAATAACAATCTTTAAAAAGGCAAATGTTCAAATACAAACAAGTAACATGCTAGTAATGTGAAAATAAGTTAACCTAAATGCATTGCACCCAGTTAACTGACTGGAAGCTGAAATCTGATCATCAGAGTCCTTTCAATGAATGGGTTACCTTTAAGATGTTAATGACTTAAGAACATGGGAGAGCTCAGTGAGAATTCTATTTAATCTTCCATTTTAAATTTGTTAAATACCTGGAAACAAAGTTTGCTTTAATTTCTTTTTCCTCAGAATGTTCTAAACTCTGCTAAAAAACCACAAGGGGAAACAAATGATTTATGGACTATACTTTGAGAAACACTGCTTTATGTCATGCTGTGATCTTCAAAACCATGAAAACCAAAACCAAAACTTTCAAAACCAAAGTAGCCAACTTTAGGAACCATGAAAGTCTAATTCCTAGCAATTCAGTTCAAAGTGGCTCATTTCTTAACTTGCTCTTTGACAAATTAAAAATAAAAATGTATTTTGGCTTTATTTGCCCAAAACAATTATGAAGGCTATGGATAGCATTTTCAAAACTCAAATTTAGATCTCAGAGCTCCACTTTATTTGTGCTACAGTAACTCTTGGACTTACAGTTACCCTGTGTACTAACAATACTGTCAGACAAAGGAAGTTAGTAAAGAGAACCAGCTTCCGTAAAAGGGGAAAATCCCTAAAAAAGTACATTCTCTCTAGAGCTTTAGAGAGAGAATCATATGTGAAAACTCAAAACACTTACATCAAGAGCAAAGCTGTAACCTGGGCAGGCCGGCTTGTGAGTTGAGATCCAGATGCCAAATCTTGTTTTCCCCAAGCTTTGTTTTTTTTGTTTTTTTTTTCAATTTTTCACATTGCCTGAAATAAACAAATTAAATATAATTTGGGATTAGTTTACATGATTCCTTAAAACATAAATAGCCTGAGATGATTATGAGGTTATTCATAACTTAGCACTAATTTCTTTGATCACAAGGCATTCCTTCTGATGATACCAAACACAATGTACTTTTAAATATAACCTCTATTTGCCAAAGCGAATAGCATCTCATCGCATGCCTTATCTGCTTCCACTTCCCTGAGAATATCTTAATGATACATGGAAACAGTATAATCATACATTGCTGGGGGAAAGGGGGAGATTATCTAATGAAAAAGGATTGCCAGAGGAATTAACCGTTTATTTTCTTCAAATTGTAAAACCCAGGAGACCTCATTCCCTATGGATATCTTCTAGGGAACATGAACAGATTTTGACACCATATCCCAGCTGAGGGGGAAAAAAAAAACCCACAAATGAACAATGGAGTGAATAAAAATATGGTTTCAAGATTTCACAAGAAACAATAGAGTCAAATCAATCAGTAAGAACTCACCTTGCAAGGAAATAGCTCAATTAAGAAAGATGGAATGAACCAGCCTGGGGGGACTCCTTTTCTCATCATTAGCTCACAGGAGTCCTTGGCACTCTGTTTCCTTTTTTTGTTAGTTTCAGCCACAACTTCAGTATATAACTGTTTAAGTTATCCTCATGTTGGGCAGTTCTCTCACTCTAGTGGTGCAATAGGGAAATTAGAGAAGCTGGCACAGTGGTTTTGTGGTTGTTGCTGAGACAAATTAAAATAGTGAAGGTGATGTCTTGCCTCTGATTTATTACTTCCTGAAAGGTGTAATACAGAATGCACCCCTTTCCCACCCTTGCTGCTTGAAGGAGGATTGGGGTAAAAAAAAAAAAAAAAGACAAGGATACAAATTTTTCATAAAGTGTTTCAGTTTCTTGGGAAACTGTGTGTGTGCATGTGTGCGTGGTGTATGTTTTGCCTCGTCTTAGTTATTTATTTGGAATTTTATAGTTCCTTCTAAAGTCTTTGTTAAAAGACAGGTTGGTAAAACTGACCTCTCAGTTTAGTTCAACAAATTCCTACTGAATGCGCTTGTGTTCTCCTAGGCAGCTGGATGTGTTAGGAATGAGCCTTGTTGCCAACAACCTGAACAATAACCTGGCATAACATCATGTATCTGCTGGGCTAGCTGAGATCCAAATGACACAAAGGAAACTAGGCTGAAGTATGGGGCTTGCTGTACAAAAATAAATCCTGCTGAATGAAAACAAAAGGGAAACATTAAGACCTTCAGAACAGCCAGTTTTTCTATGGGGACAGGGTAAAAATCTCAGCTTATTAGTCAAAAGATTTTTCTCCACTGACAGGAAGGAAATGGTCTGCTGTCCCGTTGTGTGAGGCATACTGTGAGCTTAGTGGAAAAAGCATAGGTTCTTTTTGTCATGAATTACACTAACCAACCTCAATCAAATTAGGAAACCACAAATGAGAGGAATTAACTTATAAGTGAAAGGGTCACCCCTTTATACAAAGAAGATCTCTCATACGATGGTCTCAGTTTGGAAGACTCATTCAAACAGAAAGCATGGCCCACCCTGTGGGTACTGTTTTGTTTGACTGATTTAAATGCAGTCAGAGCGGTACAATGTCATAACTTTCCCTCTAGACAAACAGGTTCTTTATGCCACTGTTTCAGTCGAGGGAGCCAAATAATACCTTTTTTATTGCAGTATTTTTAGACATTGGATACATCTGGAAAAATATTCAAGCAGATAATTAGATTGCATTAGCAATGTGTCTGTTGTGGTTTCCCTGATCCCAGAGAAGGCAGCCCTTTATGAAGCACTTGGCCGCAGTCTCCACAAAATCTACTGTGTAAATTGGCCCACACTAAAGCATGTGGAAAACATTTTTTGGCTGAAACTTGAAACCATTCATGTGGCTTTGAGACTGGGAAGCTCAGGCTGCCAACATCAATAGAACTTTGTACTACAAACCCAAATGGTCATTTAGACATGTGTACTTCTAGGCTCACAAATGCACTGAGGTCAAATATTTTTTAATCTTGGGAATTTTTCCTCTTTATACAGCCTCATATTTCATGCAGGAAATGAGACTGGGTACAACAAACACAAATCATTGAGACTGACAGAGCATATTGGGTTCAAAACCCAAGCCTTGACTCTAATTGCTCTCCAAAGGCCCCTGGCTCAAGGTAACTGTTGATTTAGTTCAGCTGTTTTCAATCAGCACTGTAAGGTCTCGCTAAGACAAACTGGTAAGGCCGCGTTACATTTGTACCCCGGATCCCTTGGGTCTAAGTATAACACAGTTAGCATTTTAAAAGATTGCGTTTGTCTGTGTGCTGCAGGCAGTAATTACAAGCAGGCAAATCTTTTGTGAAAGATGGTGTGACCTTCCCTATGGTGAAAGAGTGATGATGGCTTCTAGTGGAGGAAAAATAATGTTTCCATTCAGAGTTCAGAGAGGAGGCCCGCCTCTTTTCAAATGGTTGCCAAACTTGAGAGCCAGTTTGTTGTTGTATTGTGGTGAATATCAAAGTAATTTATTGCTTGAGGGGGCCAATTTTTTGGTATTACTTAACTGTTGAAGGATTTTCAACAGCATGCAATCCCAGACTCATAGACAAGAGATGGCTAAACTACACCGAAATGGTCTCCATCAGGTGTCCTTGCTTCAATTATCCCTCCCTTTTCCATGCAGCCTACAAGTAGTAGTGAAGAGTTTAAAGATCTGAACGTGTATTTTTCTGCTTAGACTAATGTTCTCAATCTGTTGTTGACTTTGAAGTTGTAGAATGGATTTTAAAATGAATATACTGAACTAGCTGGCTGTGGACTTGGATTTGCATATGGGAATCAAGCGCAAATGTCTGGTCTAGACTAAAAGACTGGGATTAAGGACGGACTGTGTTGCTAATAGTGCCCAGGAGAGCTTGGTTCCATATGTAGTTAATAGCTTCTCAAGGACCAACAGACTGCGGGAAGACCAAAGAATTTTTATTATTTCAGTAAGTTTCTGGTTACAAATTTATACCTTAATTCTGTGGGGGGGGGGAGGGGCATGCACATGCATGCACATAATGGCTTCTTCCATACCTGGCAGAATGCTATGTCCACAGTAGGTGTTAAATAAATATTCATTGAGTGACTGACATTGATGAAATAAATGCAATATATGAATATATTTAAAATATGGATGACTTGTTTGAGAAGTGTATACCTCTCTTTTGTAAATCATATAAACCGCCCAGGGAATTTTAACTTTTGAAAAAGAAGTGATTTTGTCAATTATACCTCAATTTAAAAATTAAAATAAATGCAAATTTTTAAAAAAATTTAAATATATAAAACAAAAGAGAAAGAACAAATTTTACTAAAAAGTATTCAATTAAATATTGGCTCATCAAGTTACTTAAAATTTATTTAAAGAAAAATTTAATTCCCCAATCAAGTTTTCAGGACTAGTCTCTATGAGGAGTGCCTGTATATGAAAATGTATACATTTGAGTACATGCTTTTATGCCTGTGATGTGTGAATGTATTTATCTAGAGATATTTTTATATCCATTACCTTTTTAGAGGTCAAATGATTCCTCCAAGGGCATACGTATACATAGGTAACGTACACATCTATATACATGTAGACATATATACATGTAGACATGTATATAGTGTGTGTGTGTGTGTGTGTGTGTGTGTGTGGTGTGTATATGATGATTTAGTCATATATTTTCCAACAACCTAGTTGGACTTCAATTTTCCAGAATTCCTTTACTTGGTGAGACAAATCTTCTTCTATTATCTTCAATTACAAGCAAGAAACTTTTAAGAAGTTATATTTAATTCTTTTAACCATAGGGTAATAAATATCAGCTCAAATTGAATTAATTTTTCCAAAAACATTTGTTGCAGTTTCCAAATGTGTATATAGCACAAAGAGTACTGCACACTGAAAGAAGTGGACACATTGAAATATATTTTTTCTGGGTAAGAAATAATAATAGCTCTTCATGTATGATGCTTGAATCACCTCAGTGTTAGATTCCAAAGAAAACTGGTTCAAAATCACATAAGTAACTTGGCTCTAAAGTGAAGCTCCTGAAAGTGGTGGTTACTAGGTAAAGGGCAAAAGCCATTACCATTTTCTCTAATGCATCCAAAATGAGTGAAGGTGATTGTAGAACTCTCATCTACATTGCTTTCAGGAGAAGCAATTATGGAAACCACATCTAAGGCCATTCTTTCAATCATGGGATCCTGTCTTGGAAGAAAAAACTAGGAATGGAGGCTTTGTACCCCCCTAAATATTGAGTTAATACACAGGAAATTATGGGTTTAAATTCTGGTGATGTTGCTGACCTGTTACATACCTTTGAACAAGTCATTTACTTCTCTGAGGATTGTTGTGCACATTAAATAAGATAATACACAAGGGCCTTGGAACATGGGAATCACTTGATATACCATGTTTCCCATATTCCATAATATCTGTTAGTTACTTTAATATTCCTGAAAGCAAGAGTATCTTACAATTGATACAGTTTAAATGTTTTATTCCAGGGGGAGGAGCAAGATGGCAGGGGAGTAGGAGACCTAAATTTTGTGGGGTCCCAGGAGTTCAGCTAGATAGTTATCAAACCATTCTGAACACCTACAAACTGAACAGGAGATTGAAGAGAAGAGGAACAGCAATTCTAGGGACAGAAAAGTGACCTCTTTCTGGAAGGCAGGATGTGCAAAGAAGTGAGTCTGAGGCAATATACAGGAAGAGAAACTGCGGGGAGAGGAGCCGGCTCCTAGCAAGCAGTTGAGCAGTGGAGCACAAAATTGGAACATTTAGAAATCTGCTCCACTGAGGGACGTCACTCCAGAGGCTAAGAGGGGGGTAGAGCCCTCACGGGGACAGCATGATCTCACGACTCGTGAGGTCACAAAAAGACCAGAGGTGTTAGTGTGGCAGAGCTCCCAGGTATCAGAGTGGGGAAGCTGGATGCAGAGACAGAGCCAAGGAGGGGATCTCAGCTTGGGGTTACCTTAAACCATGATCCAAGGCACAGTGGGCCACTGCTCTTCCAGAAGGGACTGCACAAGTGGCAGATCTGGGGAGACCCCCCTCTATTCTCCTCAGGGAGGAGACCTAATCAATATGGACATTAGTGAGATGTCAGAACTCAAATTCAGAATGAAGATTATCAAGATGCTAGCTGGGCTTGAAAAAACATGGAAGATACTAGAGAATCCCTTTCTGGAGAAATAAAATCCCTTTCTGGAGAAATGAAAGAACTAAAATCTAACCAAGTTGAAATTAAAAAGCTATTAATGAGGTACAATTAAAAAGTGGAAGCTCTTACTGCTAGGATAAATGAGGCAGAAGAGAGAATTAGTGATATAGAAGACCAAATGATGGAGAATAAAGAAGCTGAGAATAAAAAAGAGATAAATAACTACTGGATCAGGAGGTGAGAATCTGAGAGATAAGTGATACCATAAGACAAAATAATATTAGACTAATTGGGATTCCAGGAGAAGAATAAAGAGAGAGGAACAGAAGGTATATTGGAGCAATTATAGCAGAGAATTTCCTTATTTGGCAAAGGGATCAAGCTTCAAAATCCAGGAAGCATAGAGAATCCCCCTCAAAATCAATAAAAATAGGCCCACACCCCATCATCTAATAGTAAAACTTACAAGTCTCAGTGACAAAGAGAAAACCCTGAAAGCAACTTGGGACAAGAGGTCTGTAACATACAACAGTAGAAATATTAGATTGGCGGCAGACTTATCCACAGAGACCTGGCAGGCCAGAAAGAACTGGCATGAAATATTCAGAGCACTAAACATGAAAAATATGCAGCCAAGAATACTATATCCAGCTAGGATGTCACAGAAAATAGGAGAGATAAAAAGCTTACAGGACAAACAGAAAATAAAAGAATTTGCAAATACCAAATCAGCCCTACAGGAAATACTGAAAGGGTCCTCTAAGCAAAGAGAGAGCCTAAAAGTAACAGACCAGAAAGGAACAGAGACAATAGACCGTAGCATTTGCCTTACAGGCAATACAACAGCACTAAACTCTTATCTTTCAATAGTTACCCTGAATGTAAATGGGCTAAATGCCCCAATCAAAAGACATGGGGTATAAGAATGGATAAAAAAATAAGACCCATCAATATGCTATCTGCAAGAAACTCATTTTAGACCCAAAGACACCTCCAGATTTAAAGTGAGGGGGTGGAAAACAATTTACCATGATGATGGACATCTAAAGGAAGCTGGGGTGGCAATCCATATACCAGATAAATTAGATTTTAAGCCAAAGACTAAAATAAGAGAGGAGGAAGGTCATTATAACATAATTAAAGGGTCTGGCCAACAAGAAAGTCTAATAATTTTAAATATCTATGCCCCTATTATGGGAGCAGCCAACTACATAAGCCAATTAATAACAAAATCAAAGAAACACATCAAAGATAACATGATAATAGTAGGGGACTTTAATACCCCCCTCACTGAAATGGACAGATCATCCAAGCAAAAGATCAACAAGGAAATAAAGGCCTTAAATGACACACTGGACCAGGTGGACATCACAGATATATTCAGAACATTCCATCCCAAAGCAACAGAATACACATGCTTCTCTAACCAGAAAATTAAAGAAGAATTGAAAAAATTCATGGAAATAAATGAAAATGAAAACACAACTGTTCAAAATCTGTGGGACACAGCAAAGGCGGTCCTGAGAGGAAAGTATATAGTGATACAAGCCTTTCTCAAGAGACAAGAAAGGTCTCAAGTACACAACCTAACCCTATACCTAAAGGAGCAGAAGAAAGAACAGCAAAGAAGCCCAAACCCAGCAGAAGAAGAGAAATAATAAAGATCAGAGCAGAAATCAATGAACTAGAAACCAAAGGAACAGTAGAACAGATCAATGAAACTAGGAGCTGGTTCTTTCAAAGAATTAACAAGATTGGTAAAACACTGGCCAGACTTATCAAAAAGAAAAGAGAAAGGACCCAAATTAATAAAATCATAAATGGAAGAGGAGAAATCACAACCAACATCAAAGAAATACAAAGAATTATAAAAATATATTGTGAGCAAATATCCACCAGCAAATTTGACAATCTGGAAGAAATGGATGCATTCCTAGAGACAAATAAACTACCAAAGCAGAATCAGGAAGAAATAGAAAACTGAACAGACCCATTACCAGTAAGGAGATTGAAGCAGTCATCAAAAATCTCCTAACAAACAAGAGCCTAAGGCCAGATGGCTTCCCAGGGGAATTCTACCAAACATTTGAAGAAGAATTAATACCTATTCTCCTGAAACTGTTCCAAAAAATAGAAATGGAAGGAAAACTTCCAAACTCATCTTATGAGGCCAGGATTACCTTGAAGCCAAAACTAGACAAAGACCACATCAAAAAGGAGAATTACAGACCAATATCCTTGATGAGCATGGATATAAAAATGATCACCAAAATACTAGCAAATAGTATCCAACAGTCCATTAAAACTATTATTATTTTTTAAAGATTTTATTTTATTTATTTGTCAGAGAGAGAATGTGCACAAGCAGGCAGAGTGGCAGGAAGAGGCAGAGAGAGAAGCAGGCTCCCCGCTGAGCAAGGAGCCCGATGTGGGACTCGATCCCAGGACCCTGGGATCATGACCTGAGCTGAAGGGAGACGCTTAACCAACCAAGCCACCCAGGCATCTCCCATTAAAAGTATTATTCACCACAACCAAGTGGGATTTATTCCTGGGCTGCAAGGCTGGTTCAACATCTGCAAATCAATCACTGTGATACAATACATTAATAAAAGAAAGAACAAGAACCATATGATACTCTCAATAGATGCTGAAGAAACCATTTGACAAAGAATAGCATTCTTCCTTGATCAAAACTCTTCACAGTGTAGGGATAGAGTGTACATACCTCAATATCATGAAAGCCATCTATGAAAACCCCACAGTGAATATCGTTCTCAATGGGGAAAAAACTGAGAGCTTTTCCCCTAAGGTTGGGAACACATCAGGGCTGTCCACTATCACCACTGCTATTCAACATAGTACTAGAAGGCCTAGCCTCAGCAATCAGACAACAAAAAGAAGTTAAATTCATCCGATTTGGCAAAGAAGTCAAACTCTCACTCTTTACAGATGATATGATACTTTATGTGGAAAACCCAAAAGACTCCACTCCAAAACTGCTACAACTTGTACAGGAATTCAGTAAAGTGTCAGAATATAAAATCAATGCACCAAAATCAGTTGCATTTCTATACACCAATAGTAAGAGAGAAGAAAGAGAAATTAAGGAGTTGATCCCATCTACAATTGCACCCAAAACCATAAGATACCTAGGAATAAACCTAACCGAAGAGGCAAAGAATCTGTACTCAGAAAACTATAAAATACTCATGAAAGAATTTGAGGAAGACACAAAGAAATGGAAAAATGTTCCATGCTCATGGATTGGAAGAACAAATACTGTGAAAATGTCTATGCTATGTTACCTAAAGCAATCTACACATTTAATGCAATCCCTATCAAAATACCATCCATTTTTTTCAAAGAAATGGAACAAATAATCCTAAAATTTACATGGAACAAGAAAAGTCCTTGAATACCCAGAGGAATGTTGAAAAAGAAAGCCAAAGTTGGTGGCATCACAATTCTGGACTTCAAGCTCTGTTACAAAGCTGTAATCATCAAGACAGTATGATATTGGCACAAAAAGAAACACGTAAATCAATGGAACAGAATAGAGAGCCCAAAAATAAAGACCCTCAACTCCATGTTCTTTGACAAAGAAGGAAAGAATGTCCAATGGAAAAAAAAAAAAAAACAAAAACAAAAAAACAGCCTCTTCACAAATGGTGTTAGGAAAATTGGACAGTCATATGCAGAAGAATGAAACTGGATCATTTCCTTACACCACACACAAAAATAGACTCTACATGGATGAAGACCTTAATGTAAGACAGGAATCCATCAAAATCCTTGAGGAGAACATAGGCAGCAACCTCTTCAACCTCAGCTGCAGCAATTTCTTCCTAGAAACATCACCAAAGCTAAGGGAAGCAAGGGCAAAAATGAACTATTGGGACTTCCTCAAGATCTAAAGCTTTTGCATAACAAAGGAAACAGTCAACAAAACCAAATGGCAAATGACAGAATGGGAGAAGATATTTGCAAATGACATATCAGGTAAAGGGCTAGTATCCAAAATCTATAAAGAACTTAGCAAACTCAAAAGCCAAAGAACAGATAATCCAATCAAGAAATGAGCAGAAGACATGAACAGACATTTCTGTAAAGAAGACATCCAAATGGCCAACAGGCACCTGAAAAAAATGCTCAACATCACTCTCCATCAGGGAAATACAAATCAAAACCACAGTGAGATACCACCTCACACCAGTCAGAATGGCTAAAATTAACAAATCAGGAAATGACAGGTGTTGACAAGGATGCAGAGAAAGGGGATCTCTCTCAAACTGTTGGTGAGGATGTATGTTGTTGCAGCCGTTCTGGTAAATAGTATGGAGGTTCCTCCAAAAGTTGAAAATAGAGCTAGCTACCCTATGACCCAGCAATTGCACTCTTGGATATTTACCCTAAGGATACAAATGTAGTGATCTGAAGGGGCATGTGTACCGGAATGTGTATAGCAACAATGTCCACAATAGCCAAACTATGGAAAGAATGTAGATGTCTGTCAACAGATGAATGGATAAATAAGATGTGTGATACATATAACAGAATACTATGCAGCCATCAAAAAAAAACCCCTGAAATCTTGCCATTTACAATGGCGTGGATAGAACTTTAGAGTGTATTATGCTAAGCAAAATAAGCCAACCAGAGAAATACAATTATCATATGATCTCTATGAGATGAGGAATTTGAGAGTCAGGGTGAGGGGTTGTGGGGTGAAGGGAGGGAAAAAATTAAACAAGATGGGACTGGGGAGGGAGACAAATCATAAGAGACTCTTAATCTCAGGAAACAAACTGAGGGTTGCTGGGGGAGGCGGAGGGATAAGGTGGCTGGGTTATGGACATTGGGAGGGTATGTGCTATGGTGAGTGCTGTGAATTATGTAAGAGTGATGATTCACAGACATGTACCCCTGAAGAAAATAATACATTATATGTTAATAAAACTAAATGTAAAAAAATAATAAAAAATAAATGTTTTATTCTTTCTTTTCCTGAAAAACTGATTACATTGACATGTCCTAAAATTGTGTAATTATATTAGTTCCATTCATCTTGCTCTTCCCCCTCCCCACCACTGCTACGCTTTCATCTTTGGTTCCTAATGGACACTATAGTGGGGTGGTCAAGAGCTCAGGCTTTAGAAGTGATCTCTGTTTGATTCCCACTTCCACCACTTACTATATGTTGATTTGGGGCAATTTATTTAAACTTTTAAAGGCACACATTCCTCATTGACAAAAGAAAGCTTGTGACATGAAACCCAAAATGTTATCCTAAGAATTTTAAAGTGTTGGCACTGTATATGGCACAGAAGAAACATGCAATACAAGTTTGTTAGCAGTTTCTACTATCAGGCCTGGCTTGTAAGGACAACAGATGATACTGTTTGGCAGTTTAATCAGAATACTTGTTGGTTTCTGGATAATCTCATAAGGATATTTGCCAGTCAGAATACCAACTTCACTGATTTGGCTCTAATGGAATTTGTATTTCCATTTATTCTCCAATTTATAATTACCCCGTGCCCCCACCTGCACATTGCCTACAGTTCTCTCTGAGAGTTACCACTGCTGCTTCACTGATATTCAGAATCGGGACTCTCATGTCCTTTGGCTTATGTCCTCTAATTCTGCTCTCACTGTCCCCTTGTGACAGGACCCCCATGTTGGATATGGACATCCTTTAAGAGTGTCTGTTTCTCCTATACTACTGTGTCTTTAGAGGGGGTGCTGCAAACCTCCATTTGACTCCACTGTCCCATGTATGAAGAAGCATGCTCTTTCCTTAATTCTCCGCAGTATCTTTAAATCCAGATTGTAATATTTTAAATGATTTCATTAAACAGCAAGGATGATGGAAAGGAAATATTCTTGTTCATCCAAAGGGTCATTTCCTTTCTAACCTATAATTTCTTCCCACCCAGTAGAGATAAATTCACCCATTTCACTAGGAATATTTTGAGTACCTAGGCTTTAGAGTCCAAGACCATCCATGTCATATTCCAGAGAGGGGAAGAGTATCTTTCTGGAGTAAAACTCTCCCTGTGCCAAATGAAGTGTGATCTTGCTTTATAGCCCCACTAAGACATTGACATAGATCGACATAGTTCAACACCAATATGTTCCAGATTAGTTTCTCTTAAATATCATAAGATCAACCTAAGTTAGACTAGAAATCCAAGACTTTTAACAGTCTGCCTTCAAGCAAGACATAAAAATTATGTCAGCAGCATCTTCCTCTAGTCCTTACCTGTCTCATCTCCTGTAATTACCTGTTCAACAAAGAACAAAACCAACTCCACAAAAACTAGCACTATAAATTTATAGAAGCCAAGAGACAGTTCTCCACACTAGCCACTCTTTCACATCTCCTCCCTTTTCTTTCCCTCCCACTGCCCTGCCCCAAAATAGAAAGGAAATTTCATAGTCTTGACTCCAGCTCAGCCATATCCAACCATTTCTATTACTGAATGAAGTGCAGTTTCTCAGCTAACACCTCATGTATTGTGTAAGGAATGGTATCTGCCTTTACTTGTGGTTCCTGTTTAAACATGGCTCTACTGTGCTGGCAATTTGCCATGCTATGATTTGAGACCTGTGGACATTTTCACAAACAACATAGCTCCAAAAAACCACCTTGGGGTTGTTGACAGTCCACAAAACTATGACCACTGCTCTCCCCCTCTCCCCTATTTTTTCTTTTGGGCTGGGGATGGAAGGGAGGTTGCCAAGCAAATATTCTGCTTCCCTGAATCCAAACTCATGCCTTCAGCATGAGGGCCTGTTATTAATAGTGTTTCTACTCCATAAATATGGTTTTTCTTGTTCATGGAGAGATTTCCTTCTTTATTTTCATGATTGATACTTGTCATTTGCTCAAAACATAGTTTGCCCCACAACTAGACATCATGGTACTGAAAGAGGGACATAGAACCTGGAGAGCTGAGTTTTGGGAAGTCTTAGACAAGAACAGTGGGAGTACTGTAAGTCACTTAAACTCCGCTTCAGTTTCCTCCACCACAAAATGGGCTGGGATACTCTTTGTTGTGCCACTGTTTTCTGACTGATACCTGAAATTCCACTATCCATAGAAGGGAAACCTGCTCTTCCCTTAATTCCCTTTGCTTTTCTCTCTGAGGCTCACTCCTTACAACTTGAACTTCATAAGGCAAAAGTTGGGGTTGTATAAAGCAAGTGGGCTGTCCACATTGAGAGGAGATGGTGGGTAAGCCTTGCTTCTTCATCTAGAGGGCAGCCACTAGAAGTCAGCAAGCTCAGGCACTGTCAACTACAATTCCAAAGGCTGGGAGATTGCTTTGTAATCTCCATGATGTCAACTGGTAGAAGAATTAACAGTATTTTTTCCTTGTTAATTTAAGGAAAGCCACTGATATTTGTGTGGCTAACTTCTCTTGATCTGCCAGGGTCTATTAGGCTATCTGCAAAAAACAGGCAAGTTAAAAACATCAAAAGGCTCCCTAACCCCACCCTGAACTCCTCTTTCCTTTTGTATTCTCCATAGAAAGCAATGGTTCTGAATCCTCAAAAAACCCCATCCACCATTCTCCAGAAATTTTGATTCAATTGTTCTGGGGGTGTATCCCTAGCATTGGTTTTTTGGATTTTGTTTTTAAAAATTTCCAGGTGATTCTAATTATAGCTGTGGTTGAGAACCACTGATGTGGAGCCTCCCCGCTTTCCCTTTTCTATCCAGCAATGCTGTGTGTTTCATACATGCAGTCCCATGTGAAGGTGGGCATGTACTCCCCCCATCTCCTTAGGGTCTAGAATATGGGAGAGACACAGTAAAAATTTATGAAAGGAAGGAATGAGTGAGGAAACAAAGGGTAAAAAGAATAAATCGTAGTCAAAGGGATGAGGAGAACAGGATGGGTAGGAAGGAATGATAACAATTTGTCTCTTGCAAACCTTAGGCCTACAACTCTTTCTACCCTTACATTTTTTCCATGACAGAGCACTTCAGAGTTATCTTGCCACTACTTAAAAAAAAAAAAAATACTGCTTTCATTCTGGAATTTCTGTCTAAATTGGGCCAATGTAATTTTTTTAGACGTTGCCATGGGGAATAATATTTTTCTTCTTCTGAAAGGTTGAAGGGAAGACAATGACCGAATGAGAGAATTGAAAAGCTGTATAACCGGGTGGCTTTCTGATTATTCTAGGACCTCATATATCCACGCCCTGACTGCAGTCTGAAGCTCTGCTTTTTGAAAAGACACATTTGACTGTGTTGGAAAGAACAGCTCAGCAGTAAAATCAGTGGTATATCTACCCAAATTGTATATTTTAAATTGATAATCCTCCTCTGAGAATAATTTCTATTATGTCAAATGCACCCACAGTAAAAGACTTATTCATTTATGACCTGGATTGGCTAGACATGTTCTCATTAAATTGGACTGCATTTAGTATATGTGGGAAGGGTAGGTCTAAGTGGTTAAAGGGTGCTTTTCATCATGAAAGAACATATTTTAGAGGACCACAGTTGCTGGCAACTATGAAAATTTGATTCCATTCAAGGGGAAAATAATCTTAAATACAATGAAATGTTGAACATTCATGACTAAAGCAGCTTTCTTTGTCTCCTGCTGTGTATGACAGAATCAGAGAGAGTCCTAGGTTATGGTGCATTTGAGCAAGGACCCTGAATTATCTGCACCACTGTCCTGGAGGTGGCCTTTAGCTCAAGCTGACCCAGCAAGGATGGAGGAGCAAGGCACATGAATGGCAATATAGAATAATGGCTAGGAACACAGAGTTTGGGGTCAATCATTCCTGTGTTCGTATTCTTTCTCTATCTCTTACTAGTTGAGGCTCCACTGAAAGAGAGAGAAAGAGAGAGAACGAGCAAGCACTGAGCTGGGCTGAACTAAGAAGGGCTTCCATCTTAATGGTAGTAGGCCTAACATCATTTTAGGAAATCTTTTCATATCAGAGGCAAACACCTGTGACTGTTATTAAACTTCTGGTCATTACTGAGAACTATGTGGCAAGTAAGTTATAGTTCATAAGAACTATATACGAACATATAGTTCATAAAATGCTGACTATTTATCCAGTAATCAAAGTATATATTCTACTAAGAGGAACACTCAGCAAGTCATATACAGCAACAGCAGATGCCGCCCACAGCAGCAAATTTCTGTAAATTATCTGACCATGTAAGAGTCGTATAGCAGCATAATCACAAGAATGTTGTTTCATTAAAGGGCAGCTCCTGAATGCTCTGCCATGGATAAATTTCATTTCTGTTTATACACTATTTTCCCACTCAACTTGTGTGGGATATGCCCCAAATTTTGGACTAGAAAGAAATGAGTTCTAGTTGTAACTCTGCCCTTGGCAGAGTTGATGTTGAAAAAGTTCCTTACTTCGTTTGCTCTTCGATTTGGGATTCCGTCCCAGGAAGTGGACAGAGAGTTGGATTTGAAGGTCTCTTAAGCCTCAAGAGTCCTTCTGATTTGTCATAGGATTTTTCACTCCCTGAAAGTTTTATAAAAATATTTGTTTTTCACAGCAAAGATCACAATTAGTTACAAGAATTTGCAAGGTTCACAGCTGAACAATCACATTAACAGAATGGCAGGTTAACCTTGTCTAGACTTAATTATGAAGTCAGTAAGAGTCCATAATTGTTGGAGAATTTGTGAAGCTGAAAATCCCAAGTTTAAGCTTCATACACTGTTTCATAACAGATGGCAAGTTAAGGTTATATCATAATAAAAAATCATTCACCTTTGAAGGAACTAATATAGTGGGGAATTATTGCCAACATAATCCAGAAACATGATAGCTGATTCTTTAAGTTTCTCCCCCCAAGTATTTCTGGTTAACATTTTTAGAATGAGTGTACATTTAAATACAAAGATGTCTTCTTCTATTAAATATTCAACTGCCATTTGCCAGTAATCAAATCTTCATGCTTAAATAATCTTTATTAAGTACCAGTGTGTGAAGTATAGATGTGTGTTGTATAGATACTATATAGAGTTAAGAAAATTGGCACATAGATGTTCATATAAATAGATAGACAAGCAAGTATAAAATTCTTCAACAAAGAGAAGTGTGGCAATGCCAGGCAAGAACCCAAGCTAATAAATGAATAAAAAGTATAGTAAAAATGTTTAACAAGTTCCTACTTGTAAAGCTTTTCTGCATGACACATGCATGTTTTTAGGTTATATATATGGGCGCGTTTTACCATTCCACTTTCAGGATGTTCTCCCTGTTAAGAAATTTTAGCAGCTGCTTTTTACTAAAGACCTTGAGAAGGTTTTACTGCCCTTTCATTATACATAAGCTTTAGTGCTCAAATTTTTATGACATAGGGTGGGTAAGTAACTCTTTGGGAATAATGGTCATATAAGATCTCTTTGAAAAACTACTACTGATTGATTTTTGTCCTCTGCCTGTTCATAATTATTTTGAACCCCTCTAATTAATGTACTTATCACACTCATGCATTTACATATTCACGCATTAATCCATTCATTAATTCTTACATTTATTTAACAAATAATCCTTATCCTAACTGGCAAAGCTCCACCTTAGAAAATTCTTGCTCTCTGCTTTCAAGAAGCTCAGTCTTCTGGGAGGGGGCAGATGGATTTCTGAAGAGGCATTAGCATGTGAAAGGTGCCCTAATGGTGGTGTGGGACTGAGTGTTGTTAGACAAAAGAGGAAAGGCCACCTAAATGCCACTAATACTCTCACCAAACAACTAAACAACAAAAATGAGCTGTGTATTAGCCAACAAAATATGCTCTTTACCCAGCATGCCCAAAATAGAATCAACTAAGTGTAATTAAACCCAGAAGAGTGCTTTTGTGCAGTTCATGTGTTCTAAAAACCATTGTTTTCCTACCATACTGCGCCAGGCTTTCCTCAGCTGACAGGAGAGCTCTTATGACTCAAAACAGAGTAGATACCATGCCTCATGTTGAAGGAGCATCAGCTGTTGGCTGCTGTCAGAATCATCTGGAGGAAATGGAATTGTCAAAAATACAAATCCATAAACTTCCCTGCTGGATATTTTGAGGAAGTTGGTCTGGGAATCCATATTTTTAACATGGGTCCCAGTTAATTACATTTATTAGCTAGATTCGGGGAAATAGCCCTAAATAACTTTAGGATTTATGGTAATTTCTATATATAACATGAAAAGGCAGGGAGAGGGTATATAATTCCTTTTTAACACAGTACTTTTATAAACTTCAGTTTAATCCCAAACCCCTAAGGCCTTAAAGGCCTTAAAGTTATGGGGAATAACTTCCAAATGCAGTGGAAAATAGAGGACATTTTCTTCTATAATAGTAATAATTTTTCCTATCCAAAGTGTCTCTTCTCTCCCAACCTAGGTTTCCTTTTTAAAATAATTCTACTGTGAGCCTTTTAACTATTTTACATGGCTAATTAAATGTTAAATGAAATAGTATATTGGGGGAAGATACTAATACTTCTCGAGATATGTGCCATCATTTCATAATACACTTGCAGATACCCTGATGGTGTCTTGCAGGTACGGCTTGTCTAGTGGGCCAACTCTCTACAAGGCCCCTTATCACACCACAATCTATGCTTTAGTGGGTTGGTCTCATCCCAGAGCTGGTGGATCTAGACCTTATACTCTCTCCTAAGAACTGAACTTTCCTGTCCTGGCTTGGTCGGATAGACACTAATATAGTGGTGCTCTATTAAATAGAACTTTAATAAAACTATAGCACTTTTTAGAAATTCTTCACCCCTGTGAGGTCACTTAAGTAGCAACAAGAACAAAGGCACATATTACCCCATGTTTTAAGTCTACAATAAGAAATGAGAGTCAGTCCTTTGTGTCTCAACGTGTTTCAGAGGGAGGCCATTCTGCCATAAAAGGGACTTGACATGAGTTCTCTCAACCTTCTTTTCTTCTACTGCAAAATGCCACCTTTCCTCTGTCCCTCAACCAATGAATGCCTCAGGGAGATTCCACTATATCTCACCATTTTCAGTTACTGAGTTGCAATGAGGATTCTGACTCCATTTTTTGATGTTTGATGTTGATAACTTTTAAGCCTAGCTTCACTCTACCCTTTGTGCCCCACATCTGGGTTAGCTGATAAAGAACCCTAGGTACTTTCTCCTTTGGCACTCTGAAGGGAGATTAATATTACACAAGGCCCTACATGTACACAGGTGGGCCCAACCCCACTCCCAACTACAGTAAAAACTCAGGCCAGTCCCCTTTTCTGTCTCCCTCAAGGAATTCTGAACTTAATAATGTAACTAATGGATATTCTTATACCTTCTTGGTGTGTGTATTTGGTGTCATCACTTGACATCACAACTAATAGAGGTAGGAGGGAGTCCAATAGCCTTTGCAAGTGACCATAACAAGAGTCCTATCTAGTTCACTTTAAAGCTCCAATCTCATATCTGATTTAAAGTGATCCTATATGCATCACCAATGAGGCTTTAGTTCTAGGACACTAAAGTGTGTGTGCGTGCGTGTGTGTGTGTGCATGAACGTGTGTCTGTATTTCTATGTATGTGCATGCACACACATGCATGAATACATGTGGTCTTTTGCTCCTCCTCCCTACCTCCATCTTCAAGTTAGGACTGGCTAGCAGGTTTTCTGGGGGTCATCTGTTCTTCCTTCACAAAACCTACCTTCACTCATGTCAGGTGCGAAGAGAAAGAATAGGGAGCAAAGGAACAAATGTTAACTGGGCATGTGACTGAAATTCTGTTGCTATTTGCCCCTGCTTCTCTGACTAATACTGCCTGGCCTCAATGCCATCTGAATGATAGGTGTTCAAATGCTGGCTCTCTCATGAGGCACTTCTATTGGTTCTATGACGTCCTCCCCATTGCATGATTCCATTTTCTTTTTTTTTTTTTTTTTTAAGATTTTATTTATTTGACAGGCAGAGATCACAAGTGGGCAGAGAAACAGGCTGAGAGAGAGAGGAGGAAGCAGGCTCCCTGCTGAGCAGAGAACAGGATCCCAGGACCCTGAGATCATGACCTAAGCCGAAGGCAGAGGCTTTAACCCACTGAGCCACCCAGGCGCCCTACATGATTCCATTTTCATTCCCTTTTCCTGCTACTCTCAACAGTAATGCATAGCCTTTTGGCTTCTGGGGTCATTTTGTGTGGTAAGCATCTCTCCTCAGATGGCTATAGGAAGAAGACTCAAGCCGAGCTACTTTTTGCAATGCCAGAGGGAGCACAGGTATCCTTGCCATGCCCAGGGTAGGAGTGCAGATGACTGTCCTGCTCACCCAGCTCGATTGGTTGTTATTGTGGCAGATGTAATAATATTCACCTAATATTCCATATGCTTCCCTTTATTTCCCAGTCCCTTCTGGAGTTAGGGAGGACATCTGCCTAGATTTGTAGAAAGTCCATGTGCCATATATGGTCAGAGGCCACTAAGAAGGTATGAACTCTCTGTACTCTATTCTCTTTCACTGGCCACTCAGAAGTCCACATGTTAAGATGGCAGAATCACAAGGTGGCTCAGCCTGGAACCCCAAGCAACTATGTGGAATAGGATCCCTCACCAGTCATGAAAGACATAGTGTGTGCACAAGAAATAAATCTTTGTAATTTAAGCCACTGAGATTTGGAGGTTAATTTGTCACCACAGCAAAACCTACCTTCCTATCCATCTAGCATTCTATCTAGGCAAATATTTATATATAATTATTTTGTATATAGATGTTTATTATATGAATTCATATAAATATATACTTATTACCTTTAGTTATGTGTTCCATATATGGTAGGAATAAGTTATACACATTATATAAAAACTGAATGTTTTATATAATAAATAGTATTACATAAAATATAATACATTACACTAATATAATCAATATCATTAATATTAATAAAATAAATAATTAAATAACTTAAAATAAGCACTGTCTTAAATCAGGACTATCACTAGTTAGAAAGCAAGTAAATTAGTAATACACGATCATCACACCCATTGCAAAACAGACATCAGAGCAAACAAAGAAAAGTGACTCACTGTACAATTAATTAAAAAATGATACACAAGAGAATTTTTAAAACTTAGAAAAGAGAAACATCTAGAAAATGAAGATGATAACACATTACATCCACCACATATATCTGTAAGTCACAGCCCAAAGTGTAAAAATCTCAGGGAGCTGCTAACTTACTATGTAGGAGAGTTTGCCCTCCTCTTTATGGTAGAATGGGGCCCAGAAGTTGTGTGAAATGCAGTATTCTGATCTAAAAATGTGGGTCTGCAGATAAGAAGTAACAAGAGAACAAGGTTGTGTTCTGGTGAATTGGCCCTCAACACCTAGAAAGGAGACAGCAAAGTTAGTTGTCAGCCTAAGGCGTCTGCAGAGCAGCAAAAACACAACTGTAGTTTCATACACTAAATTATGTTCACAGTGAGGAGCTTGCCTCCTGCAAAAGGCAGGAATCCTGTTTAATAATTTGTGTTTAAAAAGGTATCAAATTAGAGAACATATTTTATTAAAATTCACATAAAAAATAGTCATTTCAAAAAAGATTAGTGCTGAAGGAGATATATCAACATTCCACTTTTCTTCTCACAGCTCTGACTCCACTGTCCCCTCCAAATGTGGAGATTATATAGCCGTGTTCCTCAAGAACTGGAATGTAGGAAACATCACCCCTTCCTAACCCTGCCTCATTCCCTTTTAAGCTCCAGAGTAGTGAATAATCATTTACCAGTAAGACCTTTGGAATAACATTCAGTTCAGTATGGTTTCCTTCACAAAATTACCTTCAAGAGCTGGAAAGGGTGTGAGATTTTTCCTGTTTGCAAGCTAACAGGTTATCCTGCCAAGTTTCATGGATGAGGGCAGAAGACCCAAAACTCCTGGGTCATAGACGAAGGCCAGTTTATAACTCACAGCAACAGCAGTAGCTAGAGTATTGGCATTTTTGTGGTAGTTCCATGAAGCCCAATTCCCACAGGGTGACGTGAAGAAAGCAAGAAGATACCTGTGCACACAGAGGGTTGCATTACAAGAGAGGAACCTGGAGCTTAGGGAACTTGAATCTTTTATAATGAGCACTAGGCATACCTTCCCTTTATTCCAGAGGGAGACATCATCTTTATTATTTTGGACAAGAAGCATGCCTGCCCTTTACTCCTGAGGGAGACACTATCTCTATCTACTAAGACTCTTCTAGATATAAATATCCTTGAAAAGACAGCTTGAAACAAAGGGCAGGAAATGCCTCACTGATAAGACGTGCAGAAACACAACAGATGCGTTTGTCTTCCAAATGTTGTTGAGAAAAATATAAAATCTAAAAAGTTTTTGGAAACAAAAGATAATACAGAGGCTTCCAGATTGTACTTCAGTTAGCATCCCAGCCCACAGTCAGTCCAAATGATGACATTTGAGGCCTGCTGAATGCTGATCTGCCATAGTGATTGGAACCTAAACACCCTGGACAAAGAATAAGAAAGAATTTTAATGCCCTCATCAACTACCAACTCCATGCACATAAACAATAGAATATAACTTTTTTGAGAACTATGTATGTCTTATTCATTGCTATATCCTCAAGTTCCTAAAACAGCACCCAGCATATAAGAGACATTCAATGTTTACTGACGAATGGATGGATGAGGTTGACCTCATTACTTTTCAAGGATATTGGCAGCAACATACATTTTTCTGATTAAATCACGATAGAAGGAAGTTCATCTGATTAAATCAGAAAGTATGTGAAATACAGCCCGGAACTTCCATTTTGCTCTACAGCTCTTCAGAGTTTAAAAAGAGGGAATTCTTTGAATACATATAATTTTTCTTGAAGGTGTAAGCATTTGATTTTCTTTAATACAAACATTGAAAGTTTTCTCTATTTTTGCTATGGTTATGAACAGATGGAACTAAGACAGTGGAAAGGGGTGAACGTGGAAGGGGAGGGACAAAACCACAGTGTCGGTCTGTGTGAGATTAAAGAAGTAAGTCGTCAAGGTTACAGACAAGTAGGGAAGTTTCAAGTATACATAACCCCTCTCTGAAGAAATAAAAGAGATGACCATGGGGAAGAAAAGGGCACAATAAAGAAGAGACAGTTCCCTAAACTGCAGTCAGGTGGTTCCATGGACCCAAGAGCCTGGTTATCCTATAGAATGCTCTGGCGGGGGGTGGGGGGGGGCAGTTCTTAACCCTGAGAGGAGATTGACAGCACAAAGAGAAAAAACTCAATTCCCTTTTATTTTTTTTTAAGATTTTATTTATTTTATTTGACAGACAGAGATTACAAGTAGGCAGAGAGGCAGGCAGAGAGAGGAGGAAGCAGGCTCCCTGCTGAGCAGAGAGTCTGATGCGGGGCTAGATCCCAGGACCCTGGGATCATGACCTGAGCCGAAGGCAGAGGCTTTAACCCACTGAGCCACCCAGGTGCCCCTCAATTCCCTTTTATACAGAATGTATTCTCTTGTATTCTCACCTCAGCTAATTTATTCACATTTGGTTTAGAGATGCCAACTTACTGCCAAATCAGTAAATACCAACTCAGGATTTACTGTTTGTAATTTATCACAGTTTCCCAGGAGCCAATTGTAGGAATAGTGTATAACAACATGCCAACTAAGTAGGAGCAAATGGAAAGGGGAAAGAATCCTTAAAATCAATGAGGCTTTTCTTTTGTTGTGTTGTTTGCTTTGAATTAAGATCAATATACCTAATCAAAGAAGATAAGTACCTTTAATAGGTGTCTTCTACAGCAGTAGTCAGGAAATACTGCTGCACATAGGCAGAGTCCAATCTCCAGTTCTAAAATCTATATTCATTTAATATCCATAAAGAGTAGTTGGTTATCTAAAATATGAAGTTACAAGTCTGCCTGGGTGGCTCAGTTGGTTAAGTGGCCACCTCTTGGCTTCGGCTCAGGTCATGATCTCAAAGGTTGTGGGATAGAGCCCTGCATTGGACTCCGTGCTCAGTGGGACATCTGCCTGAAGATTCTCTCCCTCTGCTCCTCTCCCCCACTCATGCATGTGTGTGTGTGTGTGTGTGTGTGTGTGGCACATCCCCAAAGGTTCTATGCAGTTTCTCCCTTAACTTCAGAAAAGTGCTACAGACTTAACACTCCAAGATCATTTGAAAGTTTAATTATTTATTTTCTTTTATACTGATTTTAGTTTTGGGAATATTTAATGGTGAATTATTGATTTTAATTGTTAGCCTCTCTGACTGAAGATCCTAAAGTTTAAAATAATAAAATTTGCTATGCAACATGTTCAAAACTAAATAAGAAAGAACTTTAAGGTCTATATCTGCGGTCAGGTAAGGCAAATACATTCTATAGGAAAGATGGATTTGAGAACATATGTCATCCTGAGTGTAAATGTCAGGGTACAAGCAAAAATTCCAGGCAGTTTTGCAGACTTTCAAGGCAATGGAACTGGTAAGACCCAAGTTAAGGTCTCTTAATGGTAAAGAGGGACCCAGGTAATTAATATATGGGTTATGGATGGAACAAACTGAAAATTTCATAAAGGTAAGTGTATGATATAATGAAAATACGTAGAAAAATAGGATGCCAGAGTAGGTTAGACTTGAAGGACCTAGGAAAGGTGGAGGGGTCTTCTGGGCTGGTGGGTGGGGGAGGGGCTATAGACACATCCTCTTTGATTGTCACCTCCCTCACCCTCAGAAACTCTTTGTGACAGTGCTCTGTGATGTACAACTGGGGAGGATATATATTCAGTGTGTGAACAGTATAGGCTGTCTTGTGATTCAGACAATGGAGTTCAAACACTGGAATGTTCTCTCATTTCTGAATAGCAATACTAAACCATGTCTGAGCATTGGCTCAACATGCTTGGAGGCTGATCCCAACTTCACATTCCTGTGTGGGTTGGGATTGCTCCTTCTATTCCTGTGCTACATGGTGGGTATTCCATTTCCAACTTGGAAAACCAAAACCACCCAAAAGGTAAGAAATCCTTGTGGGGGCAGGGGGATGGTGCTCAACATGGATTATTATGGTTTCCATTCCTAATCCCAAATTTTAAAATTCTTTTTTTTTTTTAGAGATTTTATTTAAGAGAAAGCAAGACAGCACAAGTGGGGTAGAGGGACAGATGGAGAGCTAAACAGGGAGTGCCATGGGGGGCTAGATCCCAAGATCCTGGAATCCTGACCTGAGCCCAAGGCAGACGCTTAACCAACTGAGCCAATCAGGTTCCCTAAGCCCAAGTTTTAAAATGAGTTTGGTAGAGTCAGAGAAACACCTAAAACAGGAAGTCTTAAGAGAACAGACATTCGTTCCTCTAGGAAAAGAGGCCTGGCAGAGGTAAGGGTTAAGGAAGGACTTAGGTTTCTACTTGAAACTCACAGTCTATCTGGGTATGGTAGTGGGTCTTGGGTAAAATCCCAAACACAGAGATTCTTTAGTCCAGAACTGGATTATTTTGAGAGTATGAGGTCTGTGTAAGAGAACGATTTCCCAGCAGCTCATCATGAGTCACATTCCCATGTCCAGCATCACTCGATCAAGCCTTCCTTCATGCTGGGCTGATCAGTGCTGAGCCTTTGAGAAGAGAATAGGGTCTGAGCTATGAGTAGGATACAGGGTCCTACCTGAGGCAGCACAGATGTGATTGTTGGACTTCATTTTCTATGTTCTCATAGAACAAAGGACTTCTGACTGAGAATATCAAGTGTGGACCTCCCAGACACTCCTCCTCTGAGTGTTTCAAAGAAGTAAATATTGAGAACATTTTATAATCTTAAAAACTGAAAAAAGCAAGGAACACAAAGTTCTATTAATTAAAGTCATAATATTAGATAAAGAATGTTTTCGTTTCTGGGATAAGAGTAAGACCCCCCTCATTCTTTTTATTTTTGTTCTAGTGTCAGGGTAGAGCCAAGAGGAGGAGAAAAGGTAGGACTCTGAAAGGTAAGGGTCTGCCTATTCCACCTGAGCTCTCCAAGGGTGATCCCTGCTGTTCTCTCCATAAGGGCTCAGGTCCATGAACTCTGAGGATGCAGCTCCTGGATACATTCCCTCTCAGAAAACAGAGGCCTCAGAGGAGAGGCTCATGCAAAGGTAGCCAGAGTGCAAAACCCTTCTCAGATTCCCTGCTCTGACCATTACTGAGCATGAAGCAGTGATGGATCTGGACAATGAGTGTTGCCCATTAGGTGGCCGTGTGAGATGTCAAGGGTCAGAACTTCTGTCTCCTAACTTTGTGAAAGCTCTGTGACATCATGGATACTCAGGATTTTTCCCTGAGGTAACCACTGACCTTTGTGCTTCACGGAGGTGGTCTGATCATCACATGGGAAAATTTACATGAAAGTACATTATACATGAAGAAAGATTACTAACCAGCTTCACATCATTGGCCATTTGCCCTCATCTATTGATTATTGGGGCTTTCAGAGTCCAACATGCCAAGGCTGTCCCATAAGGGGAATACTGTATTATTACCTATGTTTCTACTTTCACTATATAACTCATTCTCCTGTTTCCCCAGATGACAGATGGTACCAATGGGAAGTAGAGGAGACCCGGAAGCTGATCTCTGTTTTAAGGTGACCAGTCTTTCCCGTTCTATCCTGTTGCCTCTTAGAGCACGTTTTAGGCAATTGCAGGATTCACTGCAGTCTGTCATACCATGGGAGGGGGTTGCCATAGGAACAGATATTGGGGTGAAGGCTACTGAGTACACTGTCAAGTCATAAAGGTGGGGCATTGTGAAGGGGCATAATGCTTCAGGTGGCCCCTCCCTTGTCAGGCCTGAATGTCCTCCTCCCCTGTTCTGGTCCTGCTGCAGCTTTGTACCTCCTGTCTCCTGCAGCCCCCTTGACGGCATCATGATACCATCCATTTTCATCAGCTGTTATGTCCAGACCCCTCCTGTGAGGTATGTAATAGCACAACTGCTGAGATCAATCGGCTGCTGTTCCTGCAGGCTCTGGAAGATTCTACTCCCTTGGCTTCCACAGCTCCTGTGACTTCTTCATCATTCACTCTCTCCCCTGACTTCTTAGCAGTCCCTCAAGGGGACCTAATATCAGCTTCTTTGCCCGAGCCTTCCCTGCCACCTGCCTCCATCTTCTCACCTAACTCAGTGATCCCTGTGGCAGACATTTTTCCACCCTCACCACCAGGTGATTCTTTGCCACCAAAGCCTTTTCCTCCTGTGGATTCCAAATTCCCAAGGGAACGTTACCCATCCCAGCCCCTTGCCTTTCCTCCTATCCCACTACATCATGCCCATAGAGTGGACCATATTGTCCAAACAGAGACAGTGTCTCTAAATACCATCTTCTCTCTGGACCCTACCCTTTCCCAAGATGTCAGTTCCTTACTGGAGTTGTCCCAGAGGGTGAATCCCACTGAGACCATTGCTTGTCATCACATACCACCAACCCGGTCTGCGTCACCACCGCCAGACTGCAATTTATCTGTGACTCAATCTAAACCGACTTCCATCTCAAGGAAGCCTGTTCCAGAGTGCTCAACCCCACAGAACTCTGGTGGGTTGTCTACTTATGTCCCAGCAACCACAGGCATTGACCCCTCCAGCTTGTCAATTTTAGACCTCCCTTGGCGGCAAACTCATGCCAAAGACTTCTTCCCTTCAACCCTGGCTCCATGTGATTTCCATCAACAGTTTCTGGCCCTCCATTCTTCAGAGGCTTCCTCCAGGGGAAACCCTGCAGCCAACCTTGTAGAGCCTGGGAACCTCTCACTTCTCAGCCCTGATGCCCTGGCACTTCTAGAGAAACAAGTCCAAAAGAGGTGTGACTTCCTCAGGTGGAAGGAAACAAAGGGTTCTTTTCCAAAGCAAAGAATTGCTGATAAGCATGATTTGGCATCCTCCCTCCCTTTCTGGAGCAGCAAAGACCAATCAAAGGAGCTGCGTACAAAGCAGCAGCGCCCATATCCTGCAATCTTGGAGGAGGGCCGTTTACAGCAAACCCCCATCCGGCTCTTCTGGGGTCTCCAAACTCTGCATAGTAAGTCCTTCTTCCCTGCTGCTGATGCCTCAGATAACATATCGAATGCCTCCCCAGAGCAGGAATCCCCAGTAGTTCCCCATCCGCTTCCTCCATCCTTGCCTGAGAACCCGCCTCAACTCCTGCCTCAACCCCAGCCCCAACCCATCCCTCATCTCCAGCCCCAGGCCCACCTTCAATCCCCTCTCCCAATCCGGACATCTGGTCCTCTACCCGACATCAAGATCTGTGGAATGTGTTTTCACAGACCTCAGAATGAATCCGAGAGTCTCACATCAACAGAAATGCAACATCTGGAATGGAACGTGTTGCAGAAGGTACAGGAACGTGTGTGGGGTTTACCCACTGTAGTCCAAAGATCCCAGGAGGACTACTGTCCTTCCGCTCCTAACCCTTCTCTCAGCCACAAGGCCACCAAGGTCCAAGTTGTAATCTCTGTCCCTCCTGGACAGTTTCCCCTGAATGAAGAGCTTCGGAGAAAACTAGAGAGTCACCTTCAAAAGAGGCTCATCCAACACAGGTGGGGCCTGCCCCTCAGGATCTTTGAGCCCCTCACACTGATGAGCGGTCTGATGCTATTCCTGCAGGCTCTGGAAGATTCTTCAGAGTAGTCTTCCATAGCTACCTGAGTCTCAGTGCCGTCGTGGATGCTCCAAGATCTCTAATAAGAGTCAGATCAGATGGAGTGTGTCAAAAAGCGTGTATGTGGAGGACCCAGAAATTCTTCTGCTAGAGGACAGTGACCTGGCAAAGTACGAAGATGACCTGGAGAAGGATCAGGGACACAACCCCAAGAATGGCCCAAAAGATTATCTGTTGAGTGACCCAGTTAGCTCTTCAGATAATGAAATATGGGGTATGATTCTGAGAAAGAACTTAGGAGCCCAGCAGTGAAAAACTCCAGGGTGTCTGTGGAGACTATGGGTCAGAGACAACTTGAAAATGCCCTGAAGATACATTTACGCAGAAAGTCTGAGGGAATCAGTGAGGGTCAGTTGCCTGGGACTGTGCATAAGTCATGGCATACTATGAAGCACACATCACTTCTTTCTGAGAAATCCCAGACTGAAATAAAACAGGGAAGTTTGCCACCATCAGAGGTTGAGGACTACACCCTGAATACCTTCCAGGAGCTTCCCTTTGTTGAACCTAGTGCAGAACAGAAGCTGGAAGCCCATATTAAAAGGTTTAATAAGAGGGTGATTTGGGGCCTTCCCCCTAGGGTCCTTGAATCCATATAGCACTTTAAATCGAAAAAGTCCACATACTCCCTTGATGGAAGCTTGAAATCTCTCCATGGAGACAAAGCACGAACAAATTCAGCCCCCATCCCGGATCGTCCTCTCCCTGCCATCTCAACTGTGGGCAAGGAAGAACATAGAATTCTGAGGCAATCACCCTGTAATATCAACCATCAGTTGGAAGAGGATGTTCTGAAAACTAAGGATGGCAGCCAGACTCTTACATCTGTCAGATATGACACCATAGGCAGCAGACGGCCCCCAAGGCTGCCTACAAGGCAAGGTGTGTTCAGACATGAGCCAAAGGGTAAGAGTACAAATTCCAGTGCTGAAAGAGGAAGGCAACAAGGAATAAAGATGAATAATCCAGAACCTGTTCTTGTGCCCACAGAGTCCAGGGAGATATTTAGGCCCAAGGAATTTCATACACATCAATCACAACCTAGCATCTTGACAACCAACAAGCCAGTTAGCTCCCAAATTATACAGGGGTATGAGCATCAAGTCAAAACCACCATCCCACCCAACATATCAATTCTGCAAGATCCAAAATAATTGAATCTCAAAGAACAACTTTTTCATGAGTTAAAGCTACGCTGGAGGACAGGGAACGTAGCCAGGCCCAAGCCCCATACACTGGCCTGCCCCCTGCCTCAGATCATTTGACTTATAAGGCCTCACTGACTCAGGGTGTCTCCCGTGGGGACACGAAAGCTTCCCAGGTGCTGCATGTCCATCCAGAGGACAGAGGAATTACTATGGAACAACAGCAGGAGTCCTGGGTCCCTAAGCATGTCTTAAGGAAGTTCCAGAATAAGAATCCCCCACTGGCTGCAAAGACCATGAGGCCTCTGGTTTCCAAGGCACAAGAGCATGGTGGAGGGGGATGCAGGACTGGGAACATCCCAACGAGAACAGTTTCCCTACTGAAGATGTGGCATTGAAGAAGAGGTTCCCTACTCAGGATGCAGTATTGAAGATAAAGCTGGGAAGCTAGCCTTCCCAGACCCTATCACAGAAGGGTTAGCTGCCTCCTGAAAGCCTTTCACAGAAGGGTGTTTTGTTTTTTTTTTTTTTTGTTTTTTTTTTTACTGAAAGCCTTTTCAGTAAAAAAATGAATGATTTTTTTGCAATGGCTTACTCCTGGGATAAAATGCAAAAGGCAAGAAAACAAACAACAAAAAAACAAAAACAAACAAACAAAAAAAGGCAAGAAAACTCCCAGGAGAAGCATAATCCCCTATCTGTGGAAAGCAGAGGCCTACTTAACGGTAGAGCTGCCTTTAGTGGGATGCCCGAAGCTCAGAAAATCATGACAGCTGTTGGGAAGTTCCAAGAGGAGAGAATGGGGCGTCGGCGTGCAATAGGCAGCACCTGCCCTCAGCAGCCCATTCCCTCCTCAACCAAGTTGGGGAAAACTCAGCAGAAAGCACGAGTGCAGGCCCAGGCACAGCCTGTCCCAGGGTATCTGTTTAACTACAGGGTTCCCGCCCGTAAGGAGACAAATACCAGGTCCTGCCAGCAAGAAGCCGTCTTTGCTGGCCAAGGCCTTACTGGAAGTAACAGACAGCTCAGAAACAAGGACAGACAGCCCCAGAAAGTTGTGGCATTTAAGGACCAGCTACCACATCAGAAGTATCCCTTCTCCATGCCCCTCAAGGAGCCTGCGCCGCACCCAAAGGCCACCTGTGGGCATCAGGCCTCTGGCCACTCTCACGACTCCTGAAGGCATTGTGTGCAGAGATGTATCTCTACTATTTAGATAGAAAACCCTTCTCCAGAATTTCCAGTGAGAGGGTTTGGGGGGGGGCATTTCCTACCCCAAAATAATTCTTTGTGAGGAATAAATATTTCTCTAATAAAGTGATGTCTGTTCTGTGTACTATCTTGGGAGCATGGGTTTTGGGTAACTCAGTTCAGCTATTACTGATTGCTTCCTTCAGCTTCTAAAAGGTGACCAATCTCCTGGACCTCTTGGGAAATATGTATCATGTGCCCCCAAAAGCCCCCAAATGCCCATTCCCTCTCTGAATGAAGTTTGAGGAGATAGGATCTCTCTCCTGTCCCAGGGCTTAGCCTTACTGAAAATGCATAGTAGCTCACACCTCTCCCCTCATTGAATGTTTTACACCCTTTACAACAAGTCTTCTATATCTGAGGACAATCAAAGACAGGTATAGTTTTCAGAAAATAATGATTAAGCCACTGTTTCTTCACTGTTATTGTGTTACAGTAGCTTAATCATGACTTCGAGGTCAGTGATCAGAGGATCCCACAGGTGGATGAACTCTGAATGGGAGTGTTTTTGGGGGGCAGGGTGTTGTTCGGGTTGATCTTGGGCTGGTTGGGGTAGGGTTGAAGAATAGCCTAGATGATGCTGAAGAATCTGTCCTGTGAGTCACATTAAACTTGACATTGAGGTTTCCCACTGGAAGTGCTTCCCTTCCCTGGGTGTTTCTTCAGGCTGCTGGACTGAGGATGTTTTTTGCAGAACAAAAGCATCACTTGGTGGAACAAAGTTTATGTCTAATCATCCCCTTCTCAGGACCCTGTCCTGCTCCACTCCTTCCTCAGTCTGATCCAGGCACCACCACTTTGAGGCAGACTGGAATCTGGCACAGCCTACCGATGCCTTACACCAAAAACGCATGGTTCTGTTCCTTGAGTATGCAAGCAATACCTGCAGGCTGTCAGGCATGGCATCCCCTTTGGGGGAAGGTGATCTTGGTGCCTGCCTTCCATCCACACTCGATGACAATATATAAGATACGGCCTTTACTATGGCTAGGATGGCAGTATGCCACCTTCAATATTCACGGCCTTAGTGGAGCCATGGTAGCTCTTCCCCAGAAGACGTGCAACTTATGAACCAGAGGTGAGTTCTAGACTGTGTACCAGGATACAGATATTTGGGGGCTTACCATGGAACTCCATGGAATGCTTTTTTTTTGAGAGGGGGCAAGACAACACACATTTCCACACTTAAAACAGGGCTCTGGAGGGAAGGCAACTCCACCTCAGACTGGGACTCAAAATGGGGTGAGTGTGCTAGAGAACACCTGAAGTAGTCTTCTGGACAGTCTCAGGGCTGCTCAGTGCTAAAATATAAAACCAGATGTCCATGACCTCTCTCACTACCACACTTGTAGCTTCTTGTCCAGGTTATCATTGACCCTACACAATTTGAATGTTGGGGTCACAGAAAGAATGCAGATTTGATGCTGTGGAGGCCCTGAGGGGGACAATAGGTGGGAAGGGGCTCCGGGCAGGGAGCCTGAAGAGGTGAGGAGGGGGTACAGGAGGCTCTAACATCTATGCGGACAGACCAGCCAGTAACCCCGCCTGCCGGTTCCTACATAATCCCATTTTAGAGTCCATTATGGCCAATGCAGTGCACTTCATGCCACCCTGTAGAGTTTATTACCAGGAATACTTCTGCCATCGGGAATACTATAGTTTGACATTCTGTCCCTTTGCCTCATGCCCCTGTCCTTCCAGCTTATGTGTCCCTGTTAATTTTTCTACTCCACATCATTCACTTTCCACTTCTTGCCTATCCAGCAAGGCCTTATTCTTCCTTTCCTCGCTGATGGCTTGTCGGGTAACCAACCTTTAAAAAGCACCAGTCCAGCATAGGAAATAGAGTCCATGGTACTGGAACAGTGTTTTCTGGTGACAGATGGTAGCTGCAGTTGTGTTGAGCACGGCACAGCATAGAGTTGCATACCTGACACTAATGTGATATTGTATCAGCCATTCTTCAATTAAAAAAATAAAACAAAACAGGCTCTAGCACAAGTGGACGACCCCATCTAATCCCCTTCAGTCCTTCCTGTCTGGCAAAATCCTGTCTCTCTGCCTTTTTAAGAAATGCCTTTCTGTATGTAACTGATTATTGTTGGATGAAATCTCTCATGTCAAAACTGAGTCTACTCGCAACTGAGTCTACTGACGTCACATGAAATTCAGCCCCAGCACTACCTGGAAATCATTCATTCACTCCACAAATACTTATCCAAGACTTACTAACTTGAACAAAATAAATGGAGTTAGGTCACTATTTCCTTAGTACATTCTCTCCTCAGTGTTCTCAGATCTAAGTTATTTTATTTTACTTTTAATTTCTCTTGAGAGAGAGCAGGAGCACAATCAGGGGTACTGGTAGAGGTAGATGGAGAAGCAGGCTTTCTGCCAAGCAAGGAGCAGGACTCAATCCCAGGACACCAGGGTCATCACTGAACTGAAGGCAGATTCCTAACTGACAGACACCCAGGTCCTCAGATCTATTTCAAATTTCCTTTACTTTCCTCAAACTTAGGCAATATTTGCTCACAGAGGAGCAAGAAAGCAGTAATGGAGTTTCTCACAAAACAAAATAAAACAAACCCAAATCTTTCAAAAAAAAATCTCCCCATTCTTCATTTTCCTCTTTCTTCCTGTTATATGGAAAGAGGTTTCCTTCCCAATCTCAAAGGAAATATACTTTCTGAATGTCTTTATTGAGAGAGAGCTAACTTCTTGTCTTGATAGGCTGATCTACCCTTGCCAGGTCTCCTTCTAACCCCTTCTCCCTGTCCTTATGAGGCGCCCAACATCTTATTTTTAATGGTTTTTACTACAGAAATGTTTAAGCTTGTCCAAGGGCACACAGAACAATATAACTTCCCACATATCCACCACCCAGCTTGCACTATTATCATTGGGCCGGTGTGATACACTGTGATTAAAGTGCAAAAGCCCAGTAAAACATCTTGCCATCCATCTCTGAGATATATGCTATGTATCCACGTCAAAACTCCCACATTTCTTTGATGTTTATCACCTGTGCTACACACTTATTCACAACAGGTGTACACAGCATTGGTGACAAACAGGCACTGGGCTTTAGGTGCTTTGGCAATCAGTTCTGCTCTGCCTTATAGTCAACCCTGAGGAGCCATTTGAGTGAATTTCTCAAACCCACAGAAGAAGTAGTCTTATGGAGCAAATTCAGGGCAGAATTTCACTGTCCCTTAATCACTCAGTAACTGTAATATGCAAAAAGTATAGAAGAACACCATATATGTTGTTAAAGACTTGACATTGTGTGTTTTCAAATATTTAGAAGAAAAATATGTTCTGTTACTTTTCAAATAAACTACTGTGTTTCACCTATAATGGAGTAGATCAAACACTCCCCTCCTTCCAAAATGGCATTAAAAGTAAGAGATTAGATGAAAACTGCTCAATATCATTAACCATCAGAAAAATGCAAATCAAAATCAATATTTTCCAAAATTTCACACCCACAAGGATGGCTAAAATCAAAAAGAATACAAGTGTTGGTGGGAATGTGGAGAAATTAGAACCCCCACGCAATGTTTGTGAGAATGAAAAATGGTACAGCTATTTTAGAAAACAGTATGGCAGTTGCTCAAAATGTTAGACATAGGGTTAACATAGGACCCAGCAGTTCCACTTCTTAGTATATACTCATGAGAAATGAAAACATAGTTCTACACAAAAACTTGTAAACAAATGTTCGTAGTTATCTTATTAAAAGGTCAAAAGATGGAAATAATTCAAACATCTGTCAACTGAGAAATGGGTAAATAAAATATAACATATCCCTATGATATAATATTTTTTGGAATAAAAAAGACCAATCCATGCCACAAGAGGGATGAACCTTGAAAACATGTTAAATGAAAGAAGCCAGTCACTAATGACCACATATGATTCTATTCACATGAAATAGCCAGAATAGGGAAATCTAGAAGCAGAAAGTAGTTCATCTTAGAGCTGGAGGGAGGAGGGGAGAGGAGAAATAGCAAAAGGTTGCAGATTTGTTTCTCTTAAGTCATGACAATGTTTTAAAATTCACTGTGGTGAAGCATATACTGAAAATCAAGGAATTATACATGTTAAATGGGTGAATTTTATGATATGTGAGCTGTATTTCAATAAAGGTGTTAAAACAAAGGATTTAAAAATAAATGCTTAAAGATGACAAGAAGGGAAGCATAAAGGCCAAAGGCTGTCAACACATTTTTGGAAGATGGAAATCTGGTGGAGGACTGGTAACTGACTAGCAGAGCAAACAAAGTGCTGGCAAATCAATTCACACTGCAAAACCCAGGAGAGAAGCAACCTGGTGGCACTAGAGAAAAAGGAAATTAGGTGTTCCATGTTAGTAAACAATGTTGATGTTGAATTTTTGTTCTTTTTTGTTTGTTTTATATTGCATATAATTTCTAAAATCTTTTTTTTTTTTTTTGAGTGGGGTGCTCTTTGCCAAATTTATAAAACCTTGTTGAAATGTTAGCATGTTTCAAATGTGCAGAGAAGATTCCACGTTTCTTGCATTGGACAGAACTTGAGACAACTGTTTTAAAGTTGGCATTGCACACATCTGGGGTTGGGGTATGGTGGTCAGTAGCTTTTGGAATCAAAGCCAGAAGTCTCAAATGTTGGGTTAAATTTATTTTTAAAATGTATTTGAAAATAAAGTTGTAGAAAAGTCGCATAGATGGAAAAGCCATAGATGGTAAAGCCATATACCCTTTATCCAGATTAACCTATTAAGATTTTGACCTGTTTACAATCTCTCTCTCCTTTCCTCCTTCCCCTTCTCTCTCTATAGGAAGACATATATATGCCTATGAAAACTATGCATAGATTCTTGAATATTTGAGAATACATGTCATGCATCATGCACTTTCTCCCTGAATATTTCATAGTGTATTTCTTGTTAAAAAGAATATTCTCGGGCGCCTGGGTGGCTCAGTGGGTTAAGCCTCTGCCTTCGGCTCAGGTCATGATCTCAGGGTCCTGGGATCGAGTCCCGCGTCGGGCTCTCTGCTCAGCAGGGAGCCTGCTTCCCTCTCTCTCTCTCTCTCTCTGCCTGCCTCTCCATCTACATGTGATCTCTGTCAAATAAATAAATAAAATCTTTAAAAAAAAAAAAAAGAATATTCTCTGACAGCACAGTAATCTCCTTTGGTAAATTTCACATTGATGTAAAACTTTTAACCATTGCCCCACTCAAATTCCATTTTTATCAATTCATCAACTAATGTCCTCTGTGTGTGTGTGTATGTGTGTGTTTGTGTAAACCTCCTTACAGGATTTAGGCTAGAAGCACATACTACATCCAGTTGCTGTGTATCATTAGTTTCCTTTAATTGGGATCAGTTTCTCAGCCTCTTTTAGAACAAGGCTAGGTTTGAAAAATCTATTCGATGTGCCATATATATAACCCCTTCTCACCTGGAAATTTTTTTGGGTGGAACTTATCTTGCTCAGACTTTGAAGTATGTTCTTATAGTTGTGAGTCCTAGGGGCCTATTTAAAAACAATTCCAGAAATTCAAAGATATGTGGAGGGATTTTTCTTAACGGACTTACGTCCTGCAGTCAAGGGAGGGTATGTGAAGTGGGTGGGCTAGAAGTGTACTTTCCTTTGGTGAAACTGTGGACGCAGGTTAAGAGAGGAAAAGAAGGCTGTCATTACTGGCAAACCCTCCTCATATGGGAGGGAAAGGATTGGGTGTCTTGGGCTACGACTGATTCATCAGGGAGGGAATGTAGGCAAGTCAAGTAAGGAAATGATACAGGGCTTAATTTCAACAGTTTATAATCTAAATAATGAAGCCATAAGGGTTTTGACTATTAAATGACTAGGTAGCATGGAGAGAAGAAATAAATACATATAACCATCAACAAGAATGACATTATCATTTAAAATTGGTAGAGATGATAATAAGGTATTTTGGTGAAAAGGTAAGGTAGAAGGTATGTGGGAAAAACACTTTTCATGGAAGAAATAAACATAGGTGTCATTCAAAAAACTGAAAGGTATTGCTAGGTATAGTTACAGTTGTGCTCATTAGACATTCAGCTAGAGGAGCCCACTTCCTAAATCAAGGTGAGTTTGGTCTGCTGTGATGCAGCATACTTGCTCTGTAAAATAAAGGAACCTTTAAAAATGTTGGGAGGAAAGGGGGACTTGACAGAGAGGAAAGAGGGAGCAGCAGGGAGAGACACTATAGGTGTGGAAGAGAACCTGTAGGGCATAAATAGCCTAAGAGGGATTTGGGGAAATGAAAGAATTACTAAAAGTTTCTAGGTTGTTTGCCTCAGTTCCATGGGTGTGTCGTGCCCTTGTCTCCCTCTTTGTCATGCTTCTGTTCCTTGGTACAGGCTATTCTGCTTTCTCATGCTTTTCAGTGAACCTTTTGAATACTTTTGAGGAGCTATGGGTAGGGGTTGCTGTTGAGTCTATTTCTGGCTTCATACAGGTTAAAATGCATGAGGAAGAGCTGCAGCTGAAGGCAGAGTAGATCTTGAGAATGTAAATCCCGGGGTAGAGCAAACCTTCAGAGATGAATTGAGGTCCAAAGTGAGATCACCAAGCAGTGAGAAGGGTCTCAGGTAATATCAGGGTAACAGGGGACTGAGAACATTTCACTAAGGTAAATATATGATATGTGACTAGGTGGAGCAGGAAGGTAGGCTGGAGGCATCTAACAGGCCAGGAAGGATGGACATATCTGCTGGGCTGGATAGTGGGGGAAGGGTTGCATGTGAGTTTCTCTCTCCTGTGCTGTCTCCTCCCCAACACTCAGGAATCTTTGGTGTCTGAACTAAAGCCCTGTGATGTGGGCCTGGAACTCTAGTCTAGCACATGGATTCTCCTGCCTGAGGCAGGAGTGCATTTGCAATGATGTGAATCATCTTTGTCTGAGAAGACTAACTGCACCATGGCTGAACTCCAATTATACTTGCTCAGTCTTCCCATCCTTGCCTTCCTGGGTCGGGTGGGGCTCCTCCTCCTGGTGCTGTGCTACCGAAAGAGGAAACTGTGTTTACCAGTATTTTGGAAATAGAAATTCAATCAGGTAAGTAAAGCCCCTCAGAGATACTAAATCTTTCTTTCCAAATAGATGAATTCAAAACAACTTCCAAATGATGCTTTTGCTGAATCTTACAAATACTAAGTAGTTTGTTTTTTTATTCTATTCTATTTTATTTTATGAGTCTCTATGCTTAGTGTAGAGCCCAAGACAGGGCTTGAACTCATGACCCTGAGATTAAGACCTGAGCTGAGACCAAGAGCCAGATGCTTAACCGATTGAGCCACCTAAGCACCCCTTCAGTTGTATTTTAATTCTCATTTGGTTTAAAATATTTCTTTTCTTTTGAGTCTTTCTTGGCCTGTGTATTAGTAGTATGTCATTTAATCTAATCTAAACATGTTGGGATTTCCAGCTATCTTTCTGTAGTTGATTCCTAGTTTAGGTCTATTATGTTCTGAAAACATACTGTGTGTGATTTCTATTTTATATTTGTTAAGGTGTGTTTTGTGACCTTGAATATGGTCCATCTTAGTGAATGTTCCATGTGAGCTTGAGAAGTATGTGTATTCTGTGGTTGGATGAGGTATTCTATAAATGTCAATTAGAGCAAGTTGATTGATGATGTTGTTTGGGGCAACTATATCTTTACTGGTTTTCTGCCTGCTGAATCTGCCAATTTCTGATAAGGGCTGTTGAAATCTCCAACAATAACAGTGGATTCATCCATTTTTTTCTTGCAATTGTACTAGTTTTTGCCTCACATATTTTGACACTATGTTGTTACATGTGTACCTGTTAAAGAGTGTTCTGTCTTCTTGGAGAATTGACCTCTTTGTTGTTGTGTAATGCTCTTCTTTACCCCTGATAATTGTCCTTGTTGTGAAGTTTGCTTTGTCCAAAAGTAATAGAGTGACTCCTGTTTTCTTTTCATTAGTGTTAGCATGGTACATTTTTCTCTGTCCCTTTGCTTTTAATCTATCTGTATCTTTGTATTTAATGTGGGTATTTTATAGACAACATATAATTGGGTCTTGTTTTTTGTTTTGTTTTGTTTTGTTTTTAATCTGCTCCGACAGTTTCCTCTTTTAATTGGTGAATTTAGACCACTTCCATTGAGTGATTTTTAAATATAGTTGGATTAAAATCTCTCCCTTGTCCATACTATTTGCTATTCATTATACCTATCCTTCCCCTCTTTCTCTGTTTTTTTTTTTTCTGGTTTTAAACAAGCATTATATATAATTCTATTGTCTCACTTTTGGTAGTCTATCAATTATTGTGTTTAAAAATATTTTAGTGGTTGTCCTAGATTTTGTAATATACATTTACAACGACTCTAAGCCCACTTTCATATAATGTTATATCACTTCATAGATAGTGCAGGAGTGTCCAATTCTTCCTATCCCTTGTAACATTGATGCCATTCATTTCACTTATCCATATACTATAATCTCCCAACACATTATCATTATTATTATTAGGTCTAATGAGAATAAGATGAATGAAAGTTTTATTTGACCCTCATTCATTCCTTCTCTTCCTTTCCTTTATGTAGGTCTGAGTTACTTCCCTTCTTGCCAAAGAACTTCTTTTAACATTTATGCAGGACAGGTCTGTTGGTGATGAATTCCCTGTTTTTATTTGTCCAAGTTTTTATTTCTCTTTTACTTTTGCAGGATAATATCAATAGATATAAAATTTTGGATTGGTGGTTGTTTCTTTCAACACTAAACATTTCACTCCAATCTCTTACTTTCATGGTTTATGATAATAGGTCATGATTCTTATGCTTTTTTCCTCTAGAAGTAGTGTTTCTATTTCCCCTCTGGATTCTTTCAAAGTTTATCTTTTGTTTTCCTACAGTTTGAATATGATATGTCCAGGTATAGACTTTTGTAGTATTTCTCTGCTTGGTGTACTCTGAACTTTCACAATGTATCATGAATCTGTTATTAATCTTGGAAAATATTTGGCCATTAATACCTCAAACATTTTTTCTGTTCTGTCTTCTTCTGGTATTCTAATTACATATATATTACACAGTTTGAAACTCAATTCTTGGATATTCTAGATTTTAGGATTAAGAAAATTCTTTTTCTCTTTGTATTTTAGTTTGGCAAATTTCTACTGACGTTTATGCAGACTCACATATCTTTCCTTGACTGTATGCAACCTACAGATAATTCAATCAAAGGCATTGTTCATTTGTCATACTGCTTTTGTTTTCTAACATTTCCTTTGATTCTTTTGTAGAATTTCCTTCTCTCAGCTTACATGCATCATCTGCTTTCCTCTGTCGTCTACCTTTTCCGTTAGAGCCCTTAACATAATAATCATGGTTACTTTAGCTTCCACATATGAGAATTCTGAAATGTGTCATTTCTGAATCTATACACCTGATGCTTGGTTTGTCTTAACAGTTTGCTTTTTTCCCACCTTTTAGCGTGTCTTGTAATTTTTCTTTCAAAGCCAAACATGATGTATTGGGTAATCGGAACTGAAATAAAGAGACCGTTAATGTGAAGTCTTATGTTAATCCGGTTAGGTGTTGGGGTGTGTTTAATATTTACTGTAGCTATACATATCAGAGGCTGCCGTTTCCTCTAGTGTCCTTGTTTTTGTCTCCCCTAGTGTCTTTAGGTTTCCCTAAATCTCCCTAAATAAAACCTATACCTTGCAGCTCTTTTTAGCTGTGATCCTGTTCCTACACCAGAGCTGTCAATACTGTAGTAAGGTGTGAGGGGAGGGAATATGATTAATCATTCGTCTTTTAATGATGGCCTTATGTTCCTGGATTGTGATGTTCACTAGTGTTTCAGAGATTTTTGTTTTGTTTTGTTCCACTCTTTGGATGAGAGAGGAAACCTAGAGGCGGCTGCTGTAGTTGGGTAATTTACCTTCTCCCATGGGGCATAATGCTGTGGTAGGCTTTTCCCCTCTGAGTAGGCTTCTGTTATGGAAAACACTCTGGGAATATTTCACAATGTTTTCAAAATGGTTACCTATCTCCCTAACCCTACTCTTCCTGGCCAGAAATGCCAGAAAGCATTTGGGGGGTGTGTAGCTCTTTATTATGAGAACAATGTTGGGTTCCTGGTAATAAAACCCATATAAGTGGGGGGCTCCCATCAGATTGTGACTCCAGGAATTTCTCACTCTCATGCTAGGCCATATGCATCCTCCAGCAATTTGTCAAAGTGTCTAAGTGTTCCTACCAGGAGAGGAGTGTTGAGCCTCCAGTGCTTTCTGTTTCAGGTAAGCTAATCTAAGGTATGATTTTCTGCATTGATACTCTCTGGAGATTTGAGTTAGTAGTTTGTCACTATAGTTCCAAGAAAAGTCATTGATTTTTAGTCTGTTCAGTTTTTCAGTCTGTTCAATCCAGAGGTTGTCCTTCAGAGAATGGATTCTTTGTTTTCCTGTTCCTTTTCCCAGATTTCTAAATGCTTTTGATAGGGTTAGAGAAATACCTAAAATGGGAATTCTTAAGAGAACAGACATTCGTTCTTCTAGGAAAAGAGGCCTGGCAGGGGTAAGGGTTAAGGAAGGACTAAGGTTTCTACTTGAAACTCACAGTCTATCTGGGTATGGTGGCAGGTCTTGGTTAAAATCCCAAATACAGGGATTCTGTAGTCTTGAATTGGGTTATTTTGAGAGTATGAGGTCTGTGTAAGAGAATAGTTTCCCAGCAGCTGATCATGAGTCACATTCCCATGTCCAGCATCACTCGATCAAGCCTTCCTTCATGCTGGGCTGATCAGGAGAACACTGCTAAGCCTCTAAGAAGACAGTGGGGTCTGAGCTATGACCTAGGATACAGGGTCCTACCTGAGGCAGCATAGATGTGACTGTTGGGTTTCATTTTCTATGTCCTCATTGAACAAAGGACTTCTGACTGAGAATATCAAGTGTGGACCTTCCAGACAAAATCCTCCTCTGAGTTTTTCAGAGAAGTAAATATTGACAATACTTTATCACCTTAAAAACTGAAAAAAGCAAGGAACACAAAGTTCTATTAATTAAAGTCCTACTATTCTTGCATAAAGAATGTCTCCATTTCTGAGAGAAGATTTAGACATGGGTCCCAACCCCCCTCATTCTTTTTATTTTTGTTCTAGCATCAGGGAAGAGCCAAGAGGAGGAGGAAAGGTGGGACTCTGAAAGGTAAGGGTCTGCCTATTCCACCTGAGCTCTCCAACGGTGACCCCTGCTGTTCTCTCCATAAGGGCTCAGGTCCATGATCTCTGAGGATGCCAGCTGCTAGATACATTCCCTTTCAGAAAACAGAGGCCCCAGAAGAGAGGCTCATGCAAAGGTAGCCAGAGTGCAAAACCCTTCTCAGATTCCCTGCTGTGACCATTACTGAGCATGAAGCAGTGATGGATCTTGACAATGGGTGTTGCCCACTAGGTGGCCATGTGAGATGTCATGAGTCAGAATCTCTGTCTCCTGACTTTGTGAAAGACTTGTGACATCATGGATACTCAATTTCCTCTTTGAGATGACCATTGGCCTATGATCCACATAGGTTGGTTTTCAGTATTACATAGCATAAATAATATGTAGAAAAGCCCATTTGTGAATGATAGAACAATATAAGTCTTATTATTATTAGCATTGATCGCGTGACCTTATATCCCAATTCTTGGAGCTCTCCAAGTCCAATCTACCAAGAGTATCATGTAAATGTAAAGGACACTCTACTTAGCTTCTTTGAAGATCTTTTGCTTCTATCTTCATCTATCTCCTGGTTTCCCGGATTGGAGAACTTGCCAGCGTCAAGTAGAAGAGGCAAGAAACGTGCTTTCTCTTCTACAAAGGTAACTAAACATTACCTTTTTTCCTGTACCCCCCTTTTAAGCAGAATCTTTGAACTTCTAGAGCCTCAGGGAAGCCTGGAATTGACATGGGATGGAAACTCCTCAGAGTTAGAATTTGAAAGTCCTGGGGATGTGAATGGGGGGCCTACCTTTGCCAAGGTCACTTATATTTGTTCTGGTCCTGGCTGCAGGTTTGTACCTCCTGTCTCCCACAGCCCCCTAGGCGGCATCATGATACCATCCACTTTTGTCAACTGTTATGTTAAGACCCCCTCTGTGGTGTATGTAATACCACAACTGCTGAGATGGATCAGCTGCTATTCCCAGAGGCTCTGGAAGATGCTACTCCCTCTGTTATCCCCTTGGCTTCCACCCCTCCTGTGACTGACCCATCATTAACTTCATCCCCTGACCTCAGCAGTCTGTTCAGGAGACCTAATATCAGCCCCTTTGCCTTAGCCTTCTCTACTACTCCCCACCATCTTCTCACCTAACCCAATGACCCCTTTAGCTGATTTTTTCTTACCCTCACACCCTGGTCACTCTCCGCTACTAGAATCAAAAGCCTTGGATTCTCAGTTTCCAGTGAGCCATTCCATATCCCATCCCCTTGCCATTCCCCCTTCCAAACTACATGACATTCAGAAAGGAGATCCTATTGTCCAACCAGAGGCTACTTTACCTCTAAATACCATCTCTGCTCTTAACCCAACCATTTCACAAGATATCAACCTCTTACCAAATCTGTCTTGGACAAGGAATCCCATTGATTCATTTGCTTGTCATCATGCTCCACCAACTGTTTCCCCACTGCCAGACTGCCCTTTCACTGTGACTCAATCCAAATTGATTTCCATCTCATTGGACCATGTTCCTGAGAAGTCATCTCTATATAGCCCTGGTGGGTTGTCCACTGATGTCCCAATAATCAGACGTAGTGACTCTTCAAGTCTGTCAAGTTCAGAGTTCTCCTCCTGAAAGGCTCATGCCAAGAACATGTTCCTCCCCACATTATCACACTCATCAGGGTGAGAATAACAAAGTCAGTCCCCACTGTGGATCATCCTCTCCCCGCTATGCAATCCAGTGAGACTGTACAAGACAACACATGTGGTCCAGAGGTGCTCACAAGGCAACCTGGGGCTGGACATGAGCCAACGCATGAGAATCTGAGTTCCAGTAACAGAGTAGAAATGCAACAGGGCAAAGTGATGGTGGAGAAGAATTTAGAACATTTTGCCATGCCCAACCTGTCCAGGGATATATTCGACACTAAGGAGCTGTGTACCCTTCAATCCCAATCTTGGGACACCTTGACAACCAGTGAGTTGGAAAGCTCCAAAATGATAAATGTCAACATGAGTAAAGTAGATCTTGATCACAGAAGTAGATTCCCTGATCACAGAACACCCCTCACCAAAAATACTGGTTCCCCAAGATTCTAAACTATCAGACCTGAAAGGACAGATCCTGAGTGAGTTAAAGTTTAAACTAGAGAGTGAGGAGCATAACCAGGCTCAAGGATGCCCCACTGACATGCCCCTTCCTTCAAATAGCTTGACTTCCAAGGCTTTACTGATTCAGTCCCAGAGTGTGTGCAGTGGGGACATAGAAGCATCCCAGGTGCTGCACATCCAACTGAAGGACAGCAGAATTAGCATGGAGGAGCAGCAGGAATCCTGAGACTCGAAGCTGACCTTCTGTAAGGTCCAGCCTATGAACTTCCCACAAAGAAGAAGTGCAAAGAAAGTGAGACCTCAGGATCCCAAAGCAAGAAAATGCAGAAGTAAGGACTCAGGAGTAGGGACATCTGTAGGCAGAGAGAAGACATTGAGGACTGATAATGAGAGAGTGCTTCCTCAACTCTGTCACAGAAGGAACAGTTTCCTCTTGAAAGTTACTTCAGAAAAAAGATGAGGCAATTTTCTCAGTGGATCAATGCCAAGAAAAAAATCACAGGGCATCAAGAAAGTCCCCAGCAAAAAAGCCAAGTTCATGTCCACCTTAGCGCAGCACCAAGACCCAATTGAAAATGTGGCTACTTTTGGGAGTGATCAGCTTCCTGAAACTCACAAGCTCACTTGGGAAGGTCCTAGAAGAGAAGCTGGCACATAAGTATGGATCTGAGGCCTCAGAGTTAAGCCAGCAGCAGGAAGGTGTACAGGACCAAATAGAGCCTGACAAGTGACATCCCTCCAACTATCAGACTCTCTCTGACCCACAGCAAGAGAAATGGGTAAGTATCAAGTCCTGCAGCCAAGAAGCTGTCTGTGCTGACCAGAACCGTCTTACAAGTGTCAGACAGAACAGAGACAGGGTCAGACATCCCCAGAAAGCTGAGGTCTTCAAGGATCAGCTGTTACGCCAGAGTCAACTCCCTTCTTCTCTGGCCTCTGGGGAGTCTGTGCCTCATCCAAACCGCACCTGTGTGCATCAAGTGCATCACCAGGGGTGACCCTGATGAAAGTACTGTGTTTAGCTATTTGACTCTTCTACTCAAGCAGAAAATGCTTCTCCAGCACTTCCAGGGAGAAAAATTTCCCTAAAGAAATCATTCAGTCCTTGTTGAGAAAGCCTCCCAGTTTTCATGACAGTATATCTCCGATAAGAACAACCTTCAGTACAACCAAGAATATTAATCCTCCTCAAAAAATGTTTCTTCTAATAGAGAGTGGTGTTCTCTGTGTGCTGCACTGACACTGGGGCTGGGGTTTGCACTCAGGGAAAGGAAGCAGTGCATTCAACTCCTAATGATTAACTCTTTTGGCTTCTACAAGTGCACCAGTCCCTTGTAAGAAGCCAAACAGTAGCCTTCTCAGTTTTATCCTGGGGTTGTTTATTTGATCCTGCTCTGAAAATCCTATATTTAAAACATTTACAGTTTTTGTTTGTTTTGTTTTGTTTTTTTTGTTTGTTTGTTTTTTGTTTTTTCATAAAAAGTACAAAGAGCTTACTCTGAAAACCTTCAGGACTTTACAAATAGTGAGAAAAACCTTTATAGTGTAGAACTTGATTCAAACTCTTTTCATCTGCTCCCAAATTATCTGTCGGGTGGGATGAGTTACTGTCACTAGGCTTCACCTCCTGGAGGATACTCCAGCTTATTACAGCCCGATGATACCATTTCAACATCATATGAGTGTATGGTATAGTCTTTGAGCATGAAGAGAGTACTTCCAGGGATGTTGCCAGGGACACTGTCATCCTGTATGGTGCCTGCCTTCCCAGACATGCAACATTTTATACCAAGGTTACAGTAATTGAGGGGTGCATTAATTATCTATTGCTGTGTAATGGTTATTCCAAAATTTAGTGGCTTAAAAAATACATACCTATTATGGTTTTTGTGGGTCAGAATTTTGGGCAAGGCCTACTTGGATTCTCTGCTTCAAAGCTGCAATTAAGATGTCAGCTGAGGCTACATTCTCATCTGGAGGCTTGACTGGGGAAGGACCAATTCCTGTACTCATTCACACAGTTGCTGGCAGGATGCAGTTCCTCAAAGTCTGTTGGAATGAGATCATCAGTACCTTGCTGGCTCTTGGCTGTAGCTCGATGGTTCCTCGTCATGTGGGCTTCTCCAGCATGGCAGCTTACTTCATCAAAGCAAGGAGAGAGTCTGCAAACAAGACAGAAGTTACGATCTTTTGTAAACTAATGGGAATGACGTCCCATTACTTTTCCTTTTTTCTATTAGTCAGAGGCAAATCACTAAGTCCAGCTTATGCTCAAGGGGAGGGGTAATTACATAAGAGTGTGAACATTAGGGAGTGGGGATGATTGGAATCTTCTTAGAAGTCTTCCTAATGCAAGGGTTTCTTCTTGGACACCCTATTCAGTTTGCTGAAGCAAAAGTGGCCAAAGGTGCCATGTGGATCTTTGTCCTCATTCATATCCAAGTCATCAAGGTCAAAACTGTTCAATGGCTAAATGGAGTGGCAGCTGTTTGTTTTAAATAACAAAGAGACCAGAGCATCCAAAGAAGGAAGAAAAGGTGGTGCAGAGAGGTAAAGTTAGTATGGGTTCATCCTGAATGGTAAAATAAAATAAGCCCTCAGAACCACCTGACTTACCAGTATTCAGACTTAGAGGGGAGGAAAAACTAGGTGTAATATGGCTCATCCTGGCTCTATCACAGTCTCTCCACTTTGCCCTAGGTTGCAGACCATAGGTCTAAATAAGTAACTTTCAGCTTCTGTAGACCTAGCCACACTTATAGAGGAAGGAAACCCTACAGTTTGCAAGGTTTAAGTTCTGTTCTTATTAATATATTTAATATAGTATGTTCATCATTTCAAATTAAATTCTCATAGCTTGAACATCAGAGAGAATGGGTCACCCAATTGATGGAAAAGCGAGTACTAGGGATCTCAGAGTATGTAACTCCGATTTTGAGATATTTTCCTTGTTTTTATGGCTTGAAGACTTCTAACCAAGAGAGATGTGAAGGCTCAAATGGGCTGAGTAAATGGCCTTGGGTCACATAACAAGTCATATCTAATGTGTATTGTTTCCATTCAGAGAAACATTGGATGATGTAATGAGACAGACTTTGCACACTTAGAATGTATAGGAAGTCATCTGTCCAAATTACATGGTAATACCATCCACGAGTGATCTCATACTTTTGTTCTGCTTCTAGGATTGTTTTCCTTTCTTCCAGATTCCTGCTCCAATGAGAAAGCATCATGATCATAAAAAGTAAGAATTATATTAGCTGAAAAATGATTAGAGAGATGAGGATCAATTTCTCTAGAAAAATATGTGCTTTGTGCCCACACTCAGGATCACAGTGTTATGAAATTTCAGGAGAGTGTCATTTACAAATTAGTGATATAGTCTGGTGCCCAAAGAATTGTCCCTAACATATAATGCAATGGGAATGGGTTACCTGAATTTTTCAACCTCAAGCTTAAACTCTAAACCTAATGTCAGGGTGGACAAAAATGCATGGATTGGTACCTTGATGTTGACCAGGTATGGGGACCCCAGATCCCAGCTTCAGGCATTGTGAATTTCTCTGGTCCCAGGTGGTGCCTAAGGCAATCAGGTTCTTTGAGGCAGCCACGAGAAGGATTAACACAGATTTGTGCCCCAATCGGCAATTTCAGTGAAGGAGCCCAGGCTATCTGAGGGGGCTCTCCTCTTGAGGCTTTTCGCCTAGAACTTCCACTGGCCCTGGATCAGAGCCTAAACTAGGCTATTTTACTGGGGTCACAAGGCTACATTTGATTTTTATTAGGAAGGTCAAGTGGCAGGTTCAGAGACTTGTAGAGGCTGCCTCCTTATTTCTCCCAGGAGACTCACGGTCTGTTCTTTCCTTCATTGGTGGGGATGGGAAAGCAGGGAAAGAACTGATTCTTTTTTTTTTTTTTTTTTTTTAAGATTTATTTGACATAGAGAGATAGAGAAAGCACACACAAGCAGGGAAGCAGCAGAGGGAGAGGGGGAAGCAGCAGAGGGAGAGGGAGAAGCAGGCCCTCTGAGCAGGGACCCCGACGTGGGGTTCAATCCAGGACCTTGGGATCATGACCTGAGCTCAAGGCAGATGCCTAACCGACTGAGCTACCCAGGCACCCCAGAACTTATTGTTATATAAGTGTAGGAGTGCTTCCTTGTGGAGAGGAGGTTGGGCAGGCAATGACAAGAGTTGGTAATTTTCCTCTGTAGGGACTCTTTCCCAACTTTAAGCAGCCTTCATTTGAGGTAGGATAATTTACCAAGCTATTGATAGCTGCTTCTGCCAGAGGGGACTCCAGAAGGAACAAAAGTTAACTTTCCCTTTTGTCTTAGAGGAAGTTCTGAGCTTCTGGTCTCATGGGTTATTAATCGTTTTCATGTTTCCTGACCCCAAAGAGAAGTTGTGAGGCTCCAGTTGTATAGTCCTGTCCAGACTCTTACATGAGAGGAAAATTTTTACCAGGTGTTCCCAGGAGAGAGGAGACAGGGGTTGACATAGGTGCTGGGTTGAAAGGAGAGTTACCTAAAGGTACCAGGGGCTCTAGTGACTTGATACTAATGGTGTAAAAGATGAGTTCCTAAGTGTGTTCTGTGTGGAAGTCTCTAGGAGATAGCACAATTTTTCTTTTCTTTTTCTTTCTTTTTTTTTGTGTGTGAGTTTTTTCTAAATTTTTATTGTGTTATGTTTGTGACTATATATCATTAGTTTTTGAGGTAGTGTTCCAAGATTCATTGTTTATATATAACATTGCTGTTATATGTAACATTGTTGCTCTGCTGCTCCATGCAATACATGCCCTCCTTAATACCCACCACCAGGCTCACCCACCCATTCCTCCACCTCCTTCCCCCCTAAAACCCTCAGTTTGTTTCTCAGAGTCCCTAGTCTCTCATGGTTCGCTTTCCCCTTCTATTCCGCCCCCCTTCACTTTTCCTTTCCTTCTCCTAATGTCCTCCATGTTATTCCTTATGTTCCAAAAGTAAGTGAAACCATACGATAACTGACTTTCTCTGTTTAACGTATTTCACTCAGCATAATCTTCTCCAGTCCCATCCATGCTGATGCAAAAGTTGGGTATTCATCTTTTCTGATGACTGAGTGATATTCCATTGTATATATGGAACACATATTCTTTATCCATTTGTGTGTTGAAGGGCATCTCGGCTCTTCCCACAGTTTGGCTATTGTTGACATTGCTGCTATGAACATTGGGGTGCATATGGCCCTTCTTTTCACTACATCTATATCTTTAGGGTAAATACTCAGTAATAGCACAATTTTTCTAAGGGATGAAATGATGTTTGCTGAGATGAATGATCATCAAGCTGCATTACCTTGGGAGCTGCAACAAAATATTGCATTGCCCACAGTTGGCATAGAGGTTATACAACCACTGGCCTTTCAATGGGCCAAAGGAGCTTGCGCAATCAACATCCCAATGGCAACCACGATGGAATCAAGGGCAGAGTCTCTTTCTTACATATTTGCCTGATAGTGAATATTTGCCTGATATCAAAAGCCTCTCCCCCATCCCCATTGCCAGTAATGACTAATATTGGATACCTTCCTTTAACACGGGGTCTCTGAGCCAGATTTATTTTAATTTAGAAAAATTAGGTACTGCTTGCTGTACTTCAATTTTGCAAAACATGCTTTTATGTATATTATCCTATTTAATATTTACAATCCTTCAAAGTTGATTACTTTTCAATTTTTCTTACTTAAATTAAAATAATTAACATATAATGTATTATTGGTTTCAGATGTAGAGTTCGGTGATTTATCAGTCTTATATAATACCCAGTGCTCATTACATCCCATGCCCTCCTTAATGACCCTCATGCAGTTACCCCATCCTCTCACCTCCCTCTCCCCTCCAGCCACTGTCAGTTTGTTTCCTGTGATTAAGAGTCTCTTATGGTTTGTCTACCTCTCGGATTTCATTGTTTTATTTTTTCCTCTCTTTCCCTATGATCCTCTGTTTCAATTTTTAAGTTCCATATATGAGTGATATCATATGATAATTGTCTTTATCTGATTGACTTATTTCACTTAGCATAATACCCTCTAGTTCCATCCATGTCATTATGAATTGCAAGATTTAATTTTTTTGATGGCTGAGTAGTATTCCAGTGTGTATGTGTGTGTGTGTGTGTGTGTGTGTCTGTCTGTCTGTACCACATCTTCTTTATACATTCATCTGTCAATGGACATCTGGGCTCCTTACATAGTTTGGCTACTGGGGACACTGCTGCTATAAACACTGGGATGCAGGTGCCCCTTCAGATCACTACATTCACATATTTGGGGTAAATACCCAGTAGTGCAATTGCTAAGTCAAAGGGTAGTTTTATTTTTAAATTTTTGAGGAAGCTCCATATTGTTTTCCAGAGTGGCTGCACCAGCTTGCGTTCCCACCAACAGTGTATGAGATTCCCCTTTTTCTGCATCCTCACCAACATCTGTCACTTCCCGATTTGTTAATTTTAGCCATTCTGACTGGTGTGAGATGGTACTTCATTGAGGTTTTGATTTCTATTTCCCTGATGACAAGTGATGTGGAGCATTTTTTTCATGTGTCTTTTGGCCATTTGTATGTCTTCTTTGGAGAAATGTCTGTTTATGTCTTCTGCCTTTCTTGATTGTATTATTTGTTTTTTGGTTGATGAGTTTGATAACTTCTTTATAGATTTTAGATACTAGCCCTTTATCTGATATGTCATTTGTAAATATCTTTTCCCAATCTATCAGTTGTCTTTTGATTTTGTTGACTGTTTCCTTTGCTTTGCAAAAGCTTTTTATCTTGAAGCAGTCCGAACAGTTCATTTTTGCCTTTGTTTTCCTTGCCTTTGGAGATGTGCGTAGCCATGTCGAGTTTTATCAAGAAGTTGCTGTGGCTGAGATCCCAGAGGTTGCTGCCTGGTTCTCCTGTAGATTTTGATGGATTCCTCTCTCACATTTGGGTCTTTCATCCACTTTGAGTCTATCTTGTGTGTGCTGTAAGGAAACGGCCCAGTTTCATTCTTCTGCATGTGGCTGACCAATTTTCCCAATACCATTTGTTGAAGAGACTGTCTTTTTTCTCTTGGATAGTCTTTCCTGCTTCGTCAAAGATTAGTTGACCATAGAGTTGAAGGTCCATTTCTGGGTTCTCTATTCTGTTCCACTGATCTATGTGTCTGTTTTTGTGCCAGTACCATACTTTCCTGATGATGACAGCTTTGTAATAGAGCTTGAAGTCTGGAATTGTGATGCCACAAGTTTTGGTTTTCTTTTTCAACATTCTGTTGCCTATTCAGGGTCTTTTCTGGTTCCATACAAATTTTAGGATTATTTGCTCCTCCTCTGTGAAAAAATTGATGGTGTTTTGATAGGGATTGCATTGAATGTATAGATTGCTCTAAGTAGCAGAGACATTTTAACAGTAATTGTTCTTCCAAACCATGAGCATGGGCTTTTTTGTTTTGTTTTGTTTTGTTTTTCCATTTCCTGTGTCTTCCTCAATTTTTTTCATCAGTGTTCTATAGTTTTCAGAGTAGAGATCCTTTGTCTCTTTGGCTAGGTTTATTCCTAGGTATCTTATGGTTTTTGGTGCAATTATAAATGGGATCAACTCCTTACATTTTTTTTTCTTCTGTCTTATTGGTAGTGTATAGAAATGCAACTGATTTCTGGGCAATGATTTTCTATCCTGCCACTTTGCTGAATTCCTGTACAAGGCCTAGCAATTCTGGGATGGAGTCTTTTGGGTTTTCCACATAGAATATCATGTAATCTGCAAAGAGTGGGTGTTTGCCTTCTTTGCAAAATCAGATGTCTTTTATACCTTTTTGTTGTGTGATTGCTGAGGCTAGGACTTCTAGCACTATGTTGAACAGCAGTGTGATAGTGGCCATCCCTGCTGTGTTCCTGATCTTAGGGGCAAAGCTCTCAATTTTTCCCCATTGAGAATTATATTCACTATGGGCTTTTTGTATATGGCTTTTATGATATCGAGGTATGTTCCCTCTATCCCTATAATGTGAAGACTTCTAATCAAGAAAGGATGCTGTACTTTGTCAAATGCTGCATCTATTGAGAGGATCATATGGTTCTCATCTTTTCTTTTATTTATGTAGGTATCAAATTGATTGATTTGTGGATATTGAACCAACCTTACAGCCCAGGAATAAATCCAACTTGGTCATGGTGAATAATCCTTTTAATGTACTGTTGGATCCTGTTGGCTAGTATTTTGATGAGAATTTTGGCATACATGTTCATCAGATATATTGGTCCATAATTCTCCTTTTTGGTAGGGTTTTGTCCGGTTTGGGTATCAAAGTAATTCTGGTCTCATAGATAGAGTTTGGAAGTTTTCCTTTCTTTCTTATTTTTTGAAACAGCTTCCAAAGAATCGGTATTAATTCTTCTTTAAATGTTTGATAGAATTTCCCTGGGAAGCCATCCAGCCCAAGTTCTTGTTTTTTGGGAAATTTCTGATTACTGCTTCAATTTCCTTGCTGGTTATGGGTCTGTTCTGGTTTTCTAGTTCTTCCTGTTTCAGTTTGGTAGTTTTATGTCTCTAGGAATGCATCAATTTCTTCCAGATTCCCTAATTTGTTGGCATATATTTGCTCATAATATGTTCTTAAAATTGCTTGCATTTCTTTGGTTGTGATCTCTCCTCTTCCACTCACGATTTTATTTATTTGGGTCCTTTCTCTTTCCTTTTTGGTAAGTCTGGCCAGGAGTTTATCAATCTTATTAATTCTCTCAAAGAACCAGCTCCTAGTTTTGCTGATCTGTTCTACTGTTGTTTCGGTTTCTATTTCATTGATTTCTATTGAGTTAAGCACCTAACTCTTAGTTTCAGGTCAGGTCATGTTCTCAGAGGCTGTGGGATGGAACCCTGCATTGGGCTCCACCCTCAAGTGGGGAGTCTGATTGAAGATTCTCTTCTTCTGTCCCCCTCAACTCATGCACATGTGTGCTATCTCTCAAATAAATATTTTCAAGGGATGCCTGGGTGGCTCAGTCAGTTAAGCCGCTGCCTTCAGCTCAGGTCATGATCCCAGCGTTCTGGGATCAAGTCCCGAATCAGGCTCCTTGCTTGGCAGGGAGCCTGCTTCTCTCCCTACCTCTGCCTGCCACTCTGCCTGCTTGTGGACTCTCTCTCTCTAACAAATAAATAAATAAAATCTTTAAAATAAATAAACAAATAAATATTTTTAAAAAATAAATAAAATATGAAGTTATAGTTCAATGATATATTATAAATTTAAGAGATTAATTTATTTTTATCCTACACCATATATACATACTCTGGTTTTAAGAATATTGAATGTCTGATTGTTTTGTGCATTTCCTATAGAATAGAGATAAAGGTATCAATGAATATGCATACTGCATATGCATATGTATAAATATGTACACAGTATACATAATATTCTGTTAAAATAAATTCACATGGCCACTTAGACACTGTGAGGTCTTACTACCCTCCCCTTGAATTTGGGCTAGGCTGTGACTATTACCTGATAAAGAACATATAATAACCCTATGCCAATTCTGGCTTCTGTCTTGCTCTTTGAGATTCCTGAACTACAATGTAAAAGGACACTGTAGACCAGACCAGCTGCCTGCTGAATATTTCCTAGAGAACCAATCAATGCCACCAGGAGCAGAGAATTGCCTGGCTGAGCCCTGCTCAAATTCTTAATTCACAAAATCATAAGATACAGTAAAAGTATTATTTGTTTTAAGCCACTACATTTTGGGGTAGTTTGTTTGAGTAATATAATCAGAACAGAATAATATATGCACATTTATATTATACACACACAGGCACACACACAGATAGCTAAATATGTGAATGCACCCAAACACACACAGTAATATATGCCCAGTTTTTTTTTTTTTCCTAAAAAGATTAATAAGCAACTATTAATAGTGACTTCTTGGGTGGCTCAGTTGGTTGAGCAACTGCCTTTGGCTCAGGTCATGATCCTGGAGTACTGGGATCAAGTCCCGCATCGGGCTCCCGGCTAGACAGGGAGTCTGTTTCTCCCTCTGACCTGCTCTCTCCTGCTCTCTCTCACTGTCTCTCTCTCCAATAAATAAATAAAATCTTTTTAAAAAATAGTGGCTTCTTAAGGGACAGAAACTTAAAATAAAGGAAAGCTTCTCCTTTTCACAATATGGCTATCTTTACTCTTTAAATTTTTTTGAACTTTGCTTTTTGTAATTGCACTTTTATATATTTTTCTTTTTTCTTTTTCTTTCTTGCTGGAAGGCCTATCTGGGTGGTGAAATGAAAAGCTGTCTCTTCCTTACATGTTTTCTGTATTTAAAAAACTAACACATTTTAGGGGTGCCTGGGTATCTCAGTGGGTTAAAGCCTCTGCCTTCGGCTCAGAGGTCTCGGGGTCCTGAGATCAAGACCCAAGTCGGGATCTCTGCTCAGCAGGGAGCCTGCTTCCCCTCCTCTCTCTCTGCCTGCCTCCCTGCCTACTTGTGATCTCTGTCAAATAAATAAATCTTTAAAAAAAACTAACACATTTTATGAAAACTAAAATTAATCCGTGGGACTGAAAGAAAAAAAGAAAATACACACTTTCTAAACATACTTT